>NW_017097307.1:61985-100200 GCF_001412225.1 Nicrophorus vespilloides
AGAAGTTTATATTGTAACTGCAAAAAGTATTCAACCGGATGTATTTAGCAACCATTTGAAAAGATATTTTTGATATTAATAAAGTGAACAAACGTAAAATATTGTTAAAAATTTTGTTAAGTAAGAAAATATTGGTAAACAGTTTATTTTCAAAATTCCCAATCTAATCATTACTTACATTTTAATTTGTCAATGACAAAATGTTTTGTTAAATTAACATTTTGGCTTTAAGAAACAAATAATAAATTCTTCCAATTTCTGGAAAATAATTATTTTCTTTATAATAAATGATTTTAAACTCAAAAATAATAAAAAAAATAACAAAAATTTAGATAAAAACCGATTTTGCACTGGTTTTTGTTGTAAATATTTATTTTCACAATTGTACGTTTTTTTTATATTTTCGCATATAGTTTCAATTATTTAAAATCTAATTCAATATACAGGTAGCCGTTGGTTTATGCCGCAGTTCCGTTCCTACAAAAGCAGGCGCAAATTGAATCGGCGTAAAATGAACCCATATTTATAGTAAGAGAAAAATAAGCAAATAACAAGCGTTAATGCGTACATTTTTTTATAATTGTTTAATTAAAATCAATATAAAGAATTACAAATAATATTTTTTATTATTTGTAAACAATAATGCGATTTCTAAATCCACATATCACCACTAAATCCCGAATTACACGGTATATAGATTCCTGAGAAAAACATGGAAATCGAAAACGTGTAAAGAAAGTAGCGTGTAATACAAGTGATAAGTATACTTTTTTATATTATTAACATACTTGATTGTAAACGCAGAACACAGAATAAAAATAGCAAATAAAAAAAAGGGAATGGACAGGAAAATCTTTCTCAAATTTCACAACTTAGTTTTCGGTATGTTTCTCATTATTTTTTAATGTATTCATATTATATTGCATTTAGTAATGATAATAAAGATTTACTTAATCATTTAACGAACAAATTTCTAAATTATTCTATTACCTTTACCTATTGTAAACTTAATCAAATTATCATAAGAAAAGTCTCTTTTTACAAGTCTCAAACTTACAAATTAATTTACATTATAACTTCAAATAAAAACAGTTTTCAATCTAATAATAAATCAATGTTTCTGCTCTGATTTTACAAATATCATGAAATTACAATACAATGAAGCCAATACGGAACTAATCCATTTTTTGCGTTACATAAAATGTAATACAGTGTGCTTTTACTGAACCCATAATCGTTTATGATCCATTTGTACATGTTTTTTTATGCGGTTGTTGTTCGCGTTGTAATTATCGAACAATATTTGATTTGCAACAACAAAATCAATTACTGATCATTGGAGCGAAACGAACTCTGCGCTGTTTTTTTTTGTTATTGTCCACATGTAAACGCGATTTCTAAAATTGGAAGAAATAAAAAAATATATGTATCGGTAATTGCTAAATATTTAGCGTCAAACGTCGATTCAGTACAGTCTATTTAAATCGGATTAATATATTCGAGCGTATAATCACATTTTTAATTTGTTTTCAATCTTTTTTTTAGTTTGTTTCCTTTTATAGAGTTTATTTCTACAATGTTTTTACTCAATGGAAAATTGTTATTACAAAATAATTAATTACGAATATTTGTCTCAAGATGATGAAAAATATCGTAATGTATAATCAATTAGCATTGGTTTAATATATAGTTTCAATTATCATTAACAATTTAACATTTGTCGAATGACATGAATCAATTGACATTTGTCAATAATTCATTCATTTGATCAAATGATTTTTGACAT
Organism: Nicrophorus vespilloides; assembly: GCF_001412225.1. Taxonomy (NCBI): domain Eukaryota; kingdom Metazoa; phylum Arthropoda; class Insecta; order Coleoptera; family Silphidae; genus Nicrophorus; species Nicrophorus vespilloides. Next base: position 63,772 of record NW_017097307.1, read on the forward strand.
TTGACAAATGATATTTATCAATTGACATTTGCCAAATATATCACAAATTTAAAAAAAGTTATAACATGATCATTACGTAATTTTGTATGTTAGATATTATATTACTTTTAAATTATTATATAATTTGTGGTGTCATTAACAATTAGACATTTGTCAAATTACCTTTATCGATTAACATTTGTCAATAATATATAATATTCTTTTTAACAAATAAATGATTGACATTTAACAAATGACATTGACATATGTTAATAATACACAATATTCATTCTATAAAAATGATTTTTGACATATGACATTTATCAAATATATAAAATTAAAAAAAATATACCTAAATAAAAATTGAGAAATAGAAAATTGCTATATTTATGATTATTACATAAGTATGTTAAAAAGGTATTGTTATTTATCATAGAAAGAAAACTAAGAAAAATTTTCAATTCATCATCAAAAGTACTCATCAATTATTATATAATTTCCATTGACAATTAGACATTTGCCAAATGACATTTGGTAATAATACACAAGATTATTGTTATCAAAAAAATTGAATTTATCAACAAAATTTCTCTTTAATTATTATATAATTTCCATTGTCATTCACAATTAGATATTTGTCAAATGACTTTTTCCAATTGACATTTGGTTATAATACATAACATTATTGTTATCAAATGATTTTTGACATTTACCAAATGACATTGATTTGACAACTGTCAAAAGATTAATTGACATTTTTTCAATGATTTTCGACATTTGACAAATGACATACAAAATATTTATAAAAAACCAAACCAAAACTAAAATTAAGCAATAGACAATTAGTATACCTACGTTAATTACGTAAATGAAGTAAGGTATTAGTTACTTATGTAACATGGAAGTAAAACTAATTAGTACCACTCTATAACCTTTTAATGAAAATCTCAGTATTCGTTATAAATATTCAACAATCACTAAATTTTTCTGTCAAAACTCAAAATGTTACATTCCTTAAATCTTTCACTTAATATTTTTTTTTAAATACTTTTTTTCATAGAAAATCTTCTATTAATATGTAAAAAAATTGTCACATATAAATTTCTTAGTTTTGAAATATTAATTTTTGTTGTTTCGGATGATGATTGACCAAAGCTTTGATTAATTTCTCAAGGAAAATTTCTTAGATATAGAAGTAATACTTCTCAATATTTTATCTGTTAAATAACTTAGATAAAATACTATAAATTATTAAAAATATTTGAAGAATCTCACTCGTAATAAAAATCCCATAAATCCAATTTGATTGCATAACAACATCCGTCCTGGCCTGGTTTTCATCCGGATCATTTTGAAGCACTTTATTCATATTAATTTTAATTATGTGTATCTGCAATTTCTCGTCGCCTCTTTCGAAGGCGTCTGGAACTGCGAATAAAGTTTTATTTTCGTCTTGTTCTTGTTCTTTTCCTTTTCTTTATTTTTTTTTGCTCTCTTTATTTCCTGTTGCAAGCTATAAAAGTGGCACTGAATATAAGTTCGTTTTTTTTCTTTTCTTCTTCTCTTCTTTGCATCTCATAAAATAAACGTTCATTCTTTGAATCGATATACGTTATTCAAAACACGACTTTCTTTTTGGCACAGGAAGCGCAGGATCCTGTTTGCCAGTTTATACTAACCGCATATATTCAAACATATAAACTTGTTGATTTAACAATTCCACTTGAGAATGTTTAAGATTAAATATTTGTTTTAATTTCACATCTGTTTGAAATAAATTTTGATTATATACATTTAAAAAATTGCAGAGAAAAATAATATTTCACATATGTTGTAAAAAAAATCCATAATTTTATACATAAACTAAATTAGATAAAATAAGTTGATAAATAAGATTAATACGGGCAGAAATACAAAAATGGACAAGAAAATAGTCCAATTTTAAGTCAATTTTTCTATGTAAATATTATTTTCCATAATTTTATAAATGTTATAAAAAATACTGATACAGATTTGTAAATAATTGAAAAAAAAAGTTAAAGAAAATGGGAAAATCTGAAACAAAATTATATAAATACTTCGTTTTGGATTAAACTTTGGAGTAAACATATTAAATTCATTAATACATTGTCCAGAAATTCGATAATTTTATTAATTTTGAACATAAAAAAAATAATTTAAAAAATGGACAAAAAATGGTTCAATTTTAAGTGATTTTTTCCACATACATATAGTCCGAAAAATGCGTTGATTAAAAAATTGGACAGAGAAATAACATTTTCATATATATTGAAGACAAATTCCACAATTCTTTTATTAACTTTAAAACGGTTTGTAATGAAAACTAATAAAGATTTGTGAAATGGGAAACACCTGATACAAAATTATATAAATTTTATCTGCTATAATTAAATGTCAAATTATACATATCATAACCACATTTCTTAGATCATTATCACAAAGTGTAATTAATTAAAAACTGGAACTAGTTAATTTTAAACGATGCATATCATTCTAAATATCGTGACTGTCATTTATAATACGCACCTCTTGTTTAATAATTTATTTATTTTAATTAATATATATTTTTTTGATACATTTGTATTACAAATATCAGACAGAAATAATATGAATGTATATTAAAATTTACTAACTCGAATCTTCAAATTATACGTTTATTTTTGTAATAAGAATTTTTGTTTATATGTAAAGGGTGTAATAATAACACTGTTTTCACTGTTTTCTATCAAAATTAACGCAAGATTTGAATTTGCAGACCTTTCTGCAGTAAAGTGTCAAATTCTTTTTTTTTTGGGTTTCCAACTCTTTACTGCACAAATGGGGGCAAATTCAAATATTACGTTAATTTTGATAGAAAACAGTGTTTTTATATATAAAATTAAATTCAAATATAATTATTTCATACAAAATATTAGAAAATATGCTCGTACATTTGCAATAATCAAATTATCGAGCATAGTTGTCGAATAATAAATTGAAATATCAATACTCATCTTTTCTAGACACTATTTCTCCTTCAAATTCGACAGCTTGTAACATATGAATAACGAATAAAATTAATCTAGTTGTAGGGTCATAAAAAAGTTCATAGTTTCAACTTTAATTTACATTTTCAATAATCTAATTATCGAGCATATTTGTCGAGAAATGAATTGAAATGTAAAGACTCGAATCAAATAAAACTAGTTACAGGCTCTTAGAAATGGTCAAAGTTTTAACTTCAAATTGGCATACGTGGTTGTTGAGTAATGAAATGAAAAGCAAAGAGACTAAAACAAAGTAATTAATCTGAGATTAAGTGGCTAGTAAATATTTAATCTTATTATATGATTAGATTAATTTGATTTTAATGTATTAACATAGATAATTCCGTATCATATTTCAAATGTACATATAATTATGAAATATGATTCGTATTGGGCTTCTTAGTTATTTGATACCTACAGAATAGATGGGAAGATAATGTACTTACTCTGAGATTGAGTTTGTAAGTAAAAAAATATGGAAAATATTGAATTAATAATTGTAATCAATAATTAAGATAGAAACCATTGATTTTTATACTTTTTTACTGGTTGCTATTTTTTATAATGTAAATAAATGACAAAAAACTTTTGTTTTGAGATTTTTGATGGTAAACTTTAATTTAACACTTTCAATGTTATTAAATTGTTTCTAATTTTATAATTTTTTTAATTTATTTATATATATACATTGTCAAAGTAAATTTGCAAATATTAATAATTTGAATTTTATATGAATTATAAGAAAAGTTTACTGTTTCTTTGATATAAGTTCTATGTATAAGTAATAATATGTTTTAATTAAAACAAATTCATATAGCAAATTATAATAAAATAATCATTTGTTTTATAATTTTATTAATCAACCGCAAAATAAAATTTAACACATATTTTTTTCTGTTACATAAAATCATGTCTAATTTGAAAAAATGCAATAATCAAATAATTTTTGCTACAAAAGTATTAGAAATTTGATAACATAAAATTAATTGTTTCCAAAATATATTTCAATGAAAATTATCAATTTGGAAATAAAATATTTAAGAAAAATGCAATTATTGTTAAGTATAATATGAGAAAATGTATCTGTTTTTGACAGTTTTTAACTTTCAAGTATCTTATTGAGTTTATTTTAATGTTTAAATTTTTATTTTAAATTATGTAGCAAATGTTTATTTACATTACAGAAAGAATGTATGAAAATATTGTTGTCATTTATGGAAAATTATATTTTTGGAAATAATTTGATTTATAAATATGAGATATTGAAATTTTATCTTATTAGCTTTTAAACTTTGTGATGTTTCGTCGGTGTTGGATAAAAGACAAAGTGTTCAAGTGAAAGGAAAGACAGAAGAAGTATTCCAATCGATGAATACAAGATTTATCGAGTGGCAAAAGGGATTACCCAGGGCCGTGTGTTACGTGTGTTGACATTGTTGGAGCGGATCGGAGCTCGCGTACTTGGCCTAACTCCACTTCTCTCTTCCTCTTTCTTCTCTATCACCACATCTCACTCCTTCCTTCCCATCCTCTAACATATACATCGTCTCCGGCTCTCTGTGCGGTAAAAAATGCATCGGCGAAGAATGGAAATCTATTTACACTACAATTACGTCGATGGAAACGAGATTTTAAAACGCTATTTACAAATCTTTTAACGATCCGAACGTCCGAGCAAATAATACACCATTTACCGTGTGGTGCGAAGGTGAAAAGAGCCGGATAGAGAGATGGCCTCTCCACGACCACTAAAAACGAAACCTCCGTGCAACAGGGGTGGTGAGGGAATGAAGAAGACGCGGATTCCTTGCTGAGAGGTCGAAGAGTGGATTGGATGTAAATAATGCTGCTGCCATCGCTCTCTCACTCATTCCTTCCATCCACCAACCATCTCACTAGGAAGCTTTAAATAGTCATTCCGATTTGTTCAGGAATTTTAACTCGCCGTACGAAAATCCTAAATAAATCACGTCACCCTCGTGGGCATTCTTCATTCCCTCAAACCTCGCACTCGAAATATATACATCTATACACTACGTATACGTACACTTAGTTTGTAGTCCTTACAGGAGTGGAATGGTGGGTGAGGGCGAGAAGGCAGCAAATTGTAATTTGCTGAATACGAAATTTCATAAATAAACTATGAGAATGCAGCCGTTCTCCTTTTTCTCTCACACACACAATATACATGCACACAATCTCATCCTTCAGTCAACCACCTCTCTCGCTGACTGCTACAAATCGGAACATCTTAAAGGCGGGACGGAGATGTTAAATCTTAATAGTTTCGATTGTTTTCGCCGATCAACAAACAGACCTCTCCCTTGACATAAATAAAAGTAAACATGGGAAGAGAACCCCTTTCTTCGATCCAACGTCGAACGGCCGATTGTCAATTAAAAAACTAATTATCTTCTCCGCCCCGTGTGTACCCAAGGTAGATAATTCAGCCCTGTTCTCGTATGGGCGTCAGACTCATATGCAAATGCCACCCATTTTTTATTATTATTTCTTTGATTTACATTTGCTACGTCGAATATTATTTGTAACGTTTTCTTTAACTCGCACATGTTATATTTTATATGTTTAATATTTATAAGATGATTTAAATTCTAATATGCAATCAATTATTATTCCCAGAGCAGAAACTAAATTTGAAATCACTAAACGAAAATATCTAACTTCCAATTCAATAGAAAACGTTAATCGATTATCCATTTAACATACATTTTTATAGGAATGGCAAAAAAAAGACAATTATTCAGTTTCCGAACATCAACATATTTTGCGAAAGTTTTTATTGTCCAATTTGTTCGCAGTCTGAATTGTATTTAGAAGAAAATTTAGCTTCTAATTGAAAATAAATTAGAAAGTTTTTTTATTTATTTAACAAATTTTAATGGAGAAAAGACAACATTTTCGAAAAAGTTTTTTTTACAAATTTTGAGACAGTTTCTGATTAATTAGCCTAACGTTTTTTTTTCTTAATATTCCCAAAACATTAATTATTTATCTCTGAAATAAAGTAAAGAAACTTGATTCAATTCAACAATTGAAGTTCAAATTTTTAGATTAATTAGCACAAAGTTTTTTTTAACATTCCCAAAACATTAATATACATTGATTTTTTCTCTCTGAAATAAATTAAAGAAACTTAATTCAACTCTGCAATTGCATATGATTAATAAAAAATGTTTTTTTTTGTGAAATAAAGTAAAGAAACTTGTTCAAATTTTGAGACAGTTTCTGATTAATTAGCGTAAAGTTTTTTTTAACATTTAATATTAATATACATTGATCTTTTTTTTCTATGAAATAAAGTAAAGAATCTTGATTTAACTCAACAATTGTTCAAATTTTAAGACAGTTTCTGATAATAAAAAAAAAAATAAGAATTTAAAATAAAAAATAGTTTAAAAGTGAAAATATTTGTCTTAAAAAATTCATTATTTCATATTTCATAATATACAATTCTTTAAATTTACTGTACTTTCTCAAGCTATGAATCACTACTCAAAATTGGATCGCGTTAAATCTTTAATGACTCGCGAAATGACAGCTGTCACCATGTGTCAAAGCGGAAAACTGGTAAAAAAATATTTTAGCTTAGTTTTTACATACAAATATTTTGCGAAAGTTTTCTGTATTTATTCGAAATCTCAAGTCTTTGTTTTATACTATATTTTCTTTAAAGAAACTTTAATCAATAAAAATATGAAATTAAATTAATTGAGAAACTTTACAAAATATTGATAAAAGTTTGAAATATTTAGAACAACCTAAAGAAATTAATGAATTATACTTGAGTATTTTAGTTACAATTTACAGAAATTAAAATAATTTGACAGTGACGACATTTGTAATTTTTCGCATAATGCGTCTTTGATTAGTCCGGATTTATAGTATGGTTTGGAAATTTCAAAACAAAACACATTTTTCCTCCTTTTGTGCTGTTTATGAGATTACCCGCACTATGCGACGTATTCTTGTAATTGTATACATGTTTCTAGATTATAAATGGTGTCCCAAAATTAACTCAAGATTTGAATTTGCCGCCATTTGTGCAGTAAAGTGTTGGAAGCCCAAAAAAAAAAACAATTTGACACTTTACTGCAGAAAGGGCGGCAAATTCAAATCTTGCGTTAATTTTGGGACACTCTTTATAAATTACTATTAAAATTTTATTCAATTATGAAACAAAATATATCTGTCAACCCACTTTTCTATGAAATAACAATTTTAAAACTCAATGTTCAAAATATTGAAATCTATTAAAGCAGATGATAAACTAAGAATTTAGTAACATTTAAATACACATTTATAAATCAAATAATTTATTCAATATCTTATTAATTTTTAACAAAGTAGGTTTTCTTTCTTTCATTCAAATAAATAATTATGTAATAATAATAAATACAAAGTAGTCAACATAAAATAATCACTTAATCTAAGAATGTTTACATCCTTACGATTAAATTAATAGTCTTATCCACGAAAATGCTTATTAATCTTTTAGAAAGTTATAAAGTGTGAAAGGATTCAGAATGTTCGCAAATTAAGTACTAAATTATATGCTTTTACAGCTCGTTTCCTTGCGCAAATTTTTAATTTACATCATCATCATCGACCACAGAAGCCACGTAATAATAATGCTTCCTCTTCTTCCACGAAGAATTCCGCATGCAACAACAGTCGCCTCATGCAAAATGATAATCTGAAGATAGGAATTCCTCGTGTGTTTTAAAGATCTATCAGAGTTATATGCACGAGGCGACGCTGAAAAACGTTACAGTTATATAACCTCTGCAAAAATCGAAGTGGTTAAGCTTGTATGCAATTTGTGCCGTGTTCGATGTGCAATATCGCACACAGAGTAACAGCTCTTCGGATCACGAAGATGATGAAGGTATTATGGTAGATTTTCGATGAAAACCGTGCTTTGCTCAATTCGCGTAGTATAAAAAAAAATAAATGAACATCCATCAACAACGTTTAACATTTGACCCGAAACGTGCGAGTAATTAAATTTTCATTTCATTCCAAACCATTACACCTCGAAAATATATTTTTTTTTATAATTTTGTCAAATTTGTCCACTCTACTACATGTTGCGTGTTATTGTTTGCTCGCTCTTCTGTTATTCCTATTTTTTTGTTCAATCATCACGCGTCGACGAGAATCCATCCATCCGTCGCCTCTGATTCAGACACAAATAAATAATGTTAAAATGAAAAATAATTAAAAGCAAAACGTACGGCACATGAAAACGCATGAAATATATATAAAAAAAAATATATAATAATAACAACCAGAATGTTTTATTCATAAACGTGTGGTGTTTTCGCCGCACGAAATGTTGCAATTCTGTACATATTTATTTATTTTTTTTAATAAAAAAATAAATAGTACAACAATATTTACAGCGCGGAAATTTAATTAATATTCAACGGTTCTTAACAGCTGCGAAAAACAATGATGAATATTTTCAATTTGCAGCTAATAACAAACAAAACTAATTTGAACATTGTTTTCATTCGATGCTCTTTTATTGTTATTATATTTATTTCTGTTGTTTTTCATGTGCGTGTGTCTGTTTCTATGTTGTTGTTTTTTTTTATTATTATTGTTTGTTGAATTGCCGAAATTCTATTTGGACTCGTTTAATAAATGTACAAAATGTCGTTTTATATTGAAAATTAATTTTGCGGACAACAATGCTAAATATGCACGCATTATTTCGATATAATTTTGCAAGACTTCACGTGTATTTTAATTATATTTACAGCTGCCTTTGAACCGTGTCCATATGTTGCTCACAATTCATAATTAAATTTCAACGAATTCATTATTAACGTTTTCTCGTGAATAAATCAATTGTTGTGATTTTATCAAATTAATCAAGTTTATGTATTTAGTAAACTATTCATTCATGTATTATAGCTTTAAGCATATAAAAATATACGTTTTGTTTCTAAAAGCTGTTCGATTACCAAAAAGAATTATAAAATTAATGTTCGAAAACTGAAATTGTGTTTCGTAAGTAGTTCGAAAACCGAGGTTTTACTGTATTTTAATTAAAATCAAGCATTTGACTATGACCACTTTCGTCACGTTTTTCAAAGAATTTGCAAGATTAATGTTCGAAAACCGAAATTATTTATAGAAAATAATGCATTTATTTGTTTTGGATTTATTAAGTCTTTCGAGAAACGAGGTTTACCTGTATAAAACCTAGACATTTATTATTTTTGATTTCTTAAGTAGTTCGAAAACCGAGGTTTTACTGTATATAAAGTCTTATATATAAAAGCCATTTTTTAAAATAATATCAATAATTAGACAAAGACCACTTTTATTGTGTTTTTGAAAGAATTTGCCAGATAAATGTTCGAAAACCGAAATTATTTATAGAAATTGATGCATTTCTTTGTTTCGAATTTATTAAGTCTTTCGAGAACCGAAGATTAACATTGTATTAACGTAATATTAAAGTTACAATCAATAATTTGATAATAAACACATTCTAAATTTGTTTCGAAAACCGAAATTGTGTCATTATGATTAAAATCTATAATTAAACAATTATAGTTTGTTTCCTACAGAAGTCCGATTACTGAATTAAATTAGAAATAGTTTGTCAGATTAATGATCGAGAACCGAAATTTTGTTTTAAAAACCTTTCGTTATGTTATTGTTTTGGATTAATGAAATCGTTCGAGAACCGAGGTTTTACTGTATACTAAATCTTAGTAATCTCCGTCATTTTAACTATAAAATTAATAATTTTCGTTACTAAAACTGTTTGATTATTGAAATAATTTTCTAAATTAATATTCCAGAACCGACATTATGTAGGCAAACAAAGTCGTTTTTCTGTTATGGATTTATTAAGTCGTTCGTGAACCGAGGTTTAATTTTTTCGTCAATTTAACTATAAAATCAATAATTAGACAACGTTTCCAAAAAATGTTCGAATCGAAATTTTTGGTATTTGCAAATTGAATGTTCGAGAACTGAAATTATAATAAAAACCAAAGCATGTTATGGATTTATTGTTAAGACGTTCGGAAACCGAGGTTTTACTACATAAGAATTTGTACTAATTACCGTAATTTGTAAGTTAAAATCAATATTGTTACTACAAAGTTTAATTATATACGCTTTTATATATTTACATATAAATTATACTTCTATTGATTTTCATTTACATTTTTTTAATCTTATTTTTTATGTTAACATATCAAGTACAGCAATACTTTAGAAAACTTTATACACTTGTACATATCTTTTTTTTTTACTTTATTTTTTCATTGCGTAATTATTATTAATCTTTCGTTTTATTATTTTTCTCTATATTCCACGACCTTTCGCTCACATTTATTCCAAGTGTATACTTATACACTGATTGTATCATTTTAATGTTACATTTTCTTTCCTTTTTTCTTTCCACATAATACGGCATTGTATGGAGATGTTATAACATTTTAATTCTATTTTATTTAAACCTTCACGTTTTACTTCACATAAACATGTTTTCAAACATGGTTATAATACTACACCGCTGTGCTGATTCTAAGTTATAACAGTTATTTCTATAAATTATTAGTTTTATCTTTAGATTTATTTTTTGATAATATAAATAAATTTTATCATTAATTTATAAAAAAAAAATACGTTGAACTTAAGTACTTAAAGTAGTTTTATTATGTTATTTTCTGTACTATTTTATTTATGAAATATTGTCATTTTTACAATGTCTAAATAAATTTGGTTATAATTATCTAAATTTGTGTTTCTTAGTACGAATGGTGTGTATTAAACATAATATAAATTTCTATTTTACAACAAAATATTCGCAAAACTTGGAAAGTAACTTGTAGAAGTACCACGAAAAGTGCAAATACTTGTTGCAAATAATTATCAAATTACTTAATACACAATTAACAAGCTACTTGCCAAATACTACGTAAAAAAAACATTAAGGTAACCATGACTATACATATCCCAACAAAAGTGCAAATACTTGTTAAACAAACTACATTAGGTATGAATACACACATCCAATTTATTTGACAAGTAAATGAAAAGTAATTGATGAATAATTATCAAATTACTTAATACACAATTGACAAGTTACTTGCCAAGTACTACGTAAAAAACATTAAGGTAGCCATGACTATACATATCCCAAGTTCTTGTAAATGACATATTCTTGATAAATAAATATAAAGTTATTTTATAATTATATGACTTGTTACTTGTCAAGTAAATGACAAGTTAGTAGTCAAGTATCACAGAAAGTACAAATACTCGTGACTACTTGCAACGTAAATGACTAAATATCAATTTACAACTTGTCAAATATCTTATATTCAGTATGATTATGTTTTAAATGTATGATATGAGCTTTTTTAGTTAATCTAAGATTAGGAAAGACTAAATACTGTGAAAGTCTTATTAATATGAACTGTGTTTACTGTTGGTATGTTCCAAGAAGATGATGATGTCTTGAAATTTTGTTGTGAACTCCGTGCCTCAACTGATCCTCCGTTCCTTCCTCCTCGAAAGATTGTTGTCTGGATTTAAGTAGTGATTAATCTGTAATAGCCTTATTGTTCAAAATCCAATTAAATTAATGGACTTCAGGATTTTAGTATCGAGATTTCGGAGGAGATCGAGCGTCGTGACATAAAAACGCTGCAAAGGTTAGAGGGGTGGAGGAGGACGAAAAAAGAAGACGAAAAGGAATCTTGATTTTTGTTGTTATTATTGTTGTCGTTATTTCATTTGTTCTTTCCGCGAAGTTGTCCTACGCGATTTCGCCTTCGATGGAGATAAGCCTTTTTTGGAATCGCGACGACTTCATTTTCATAGAGACCCGGTGAAATAAGCATAAATAAGAGATTCGATGTGGAATCTTGTTGGGGCATCTCTCGAGAAATCCAGCAAGATTAATCAGGGGAGAAACATAATCCAAGGATATCTTCTTTGTTTCCTTTTTTATTATTGTAATTTTCTCTTTTCGTTTTTATTTTTTGAGGACATGCCACGATTTGCGGGGTTTTAAGTAATTAAATCGTTAGTTGGAGGAGGAATCTAAGTGTCTCGAGACATGCAAATTGTATTCTTGGGTTTATTTACGATCGCCTTTCGTGAATTCGTGCAAGACGCTACTGGGTATATATTGTCATGTCTCGTTGCGTAATCGAAGTTTTGCTTCGAAAGTTATTCCATGCATTGTTCGACCGATGATTAAATACGTTGAACTTTAAACCAAACTTTTTAATCTGCGGTTTTCAAACTGTGGTCCGAATGTTCAGAAGTTTCAACAAAATTACAGTTAAAATTCAAAGAATTTTCAATGTGAAATACCAAAAAGTACAATATTCAATATATTTTTAATAATTTCCACTTCTTCAAAGATTTCATTAAAATTTTAAGGAATAACGTCAAAAATTCCAAATATTTTTAATAATTTCGCATCTTCTTCGCGGTTTCTATATCATAATTTCTACATCTTTAAAGTCAAAATTTTAAAGAAAATATTTAAGAATGAAAAATATTCGCAAAATTACTTGATACGTAACAGACAAGTTACTTGCCAAGTACTACGTAAAAATAGATAAGGTATTCATACACATGCCAATTATTTAACAAGTATTGACAGCTTGTAGATAACTAAATATAAAGTTACGTGATAAGTAATTGTACATGTTACTTATCAAGTACTACTGAAAGTGCAAATACTCGTTAATCAAAAATACTTTGATTTGTCAAGTAAATGACAGATAATTAAATATCAAGTTACTTGTCAAGTATCACCGAAGGTCCAAATACTTGTGAATTAATGTAGTCATGACTACTTACATCCCATGTATTTGATACGTATTTTCCAATTCTTCCCAAATGTTCTTAAATAAAGTTAAAATTGTAAAGGAAATTCGATGGAAAAATAAAAAAAGTTAAGTATTAAATATATTTACAACAATTCCTTTTTAAAATATATTTACTACAATAGTATTATGTTGGGATTAGAACTAAGAGATATATCTCATTTGATTTAATAACTATTCAAATGTGGAAATTACGTAACATATTGAAAACAGATAACTGAAATTAATCTCCTGACTCTATAACATATCTCATTCGACCAAATATTGATTATTTACAGTAAATATTTAGAAATTTCTAATTTGGAAGTTAGTTATAAAATCAAAAGCAACGATTGAGTTTTGACAGAAATTCGATGGAAAAATAAAAAAAAGTTAAGTATTAAATATATTTACAACAATTCCTTTTTTGTTATTGCTTTGGTTTTACAAGTTAAAGACAAAATTTTCAAAAAAAAATCTAAGAAAAAATATTTGCAAGAAAATATATGAGAAAATAGGATCAATATCGCAAGCCCGACAACCGAAAGACCGTCTATCAAAATCCCGACGTTTGAAATCCCGACTTTCAAAATCCCGGCTGTATTAAAATCCGACGCTTGAAATCCCGACTACCATAATCCTGACAATCAAAATCCCGACTACCATAAACATGTTATTGTAGAAATTTATATTAATAAAAGACACTGTTGGGATTTCAATATAGTCGGGATTTTGATTGTCGGGATATAGTCGGGATTTCAAACATCGGGATTTCGATAGACCGGGTTTCGGTTGTTGGGCTTGCGATTGCCACCGGAGAAAATATAGTTACATCTAAAAGTCTAAAACTTTGTACAAGGAAAGTTCAAAAACTGTACATATTTAATTTATTTATAATAATTTCTAATTCGTTACAAGATTTACGAGTTAATGTTGAAATTCTAAAGAAAATATTTCTAATAATTTATTTTATTTGAAATAAATTAATTAAAAAAAGTTAATACGTCTTCAGTGAATTAAGGTAAATACGTATAAAGAAGTTAAAAAGTTGCAGCGAAATTTTCAAATTGTTTCTGGGAATACTTTTAAAAGGGTTAAGACAAGTATAAAGTTTTGAAGACTACTGCTAAAATAAATTATCTTATCCGAACTGGATGCATACGAAACGTGCGATGTTTTTCATCCATCCACCTCTTCGGGAATGTAAAAAAAAATAAAGGATCGTCGGTGGTTGCCTTTTGGGTCGTTTCGAATTTTTACGTTTTTGGGTTTCACCATTAGCGGACGCGCCCGTATAAAGAGGGAGCAATAAAATAATGCGCGGCGCTAATAGGCGAGAGTAGCCCGAATAAATAATAAAAAAAAACGGGAGACGTTAATTTGGCCTTACTTCTTCGGACAGAATGTAAAAATGACGTGGAAAAACAATTTACACGCATGCAACGAGCGAACGGAGAGTTCCACAAACTAAAAGAGACCAACAAAAAAAACAAAGACACGTACCAAAAAAAAAACTGAAAAAAATACAACGAATATAAGTAAAGTGTGGGCCCCCTTTGAAATTTATGTCGCTCTTTAAAATTCTTTCACAATCCGAACGCCGTGTTCGAAGCCAAATAATAATAAATTCTCGGATTCTTCGAGTCCCCTCGATCACATCACAGGTAGACCCTTCGGCAGATCGGGAAAAATCACATTCTTATTATTGTATGTTGAAGTGTACGGACGATGGAAAAGTCTAGTAATTAATCATGGGCCTTGCAAAGCTCGAACGCAAACAACGCAAGTTCTTTCTGTTTCTTTTTTATGTTGTTGTTGTTATTCTCTTCGTCGTTCTTATTGCTGAGCTGTGGAGCAAATAGAGCGTGCAGAAAATAGAATGTAGTAGCTTAATACCAATAATATGTGCAGTGCGGGGCTCCACCAATGGAAGTCATTAATTCCAATTAGAAACGCGAATCGAAAACGAAAATTAAACGCTCTAAATAATTGGACTTGCCCAACGTCGTTTGACATGGTGGTATTTCAATTATTTATTCCATGGATTTCCGTCATTGCAACTTACATAATATCGGTTTCCAATATATTATACTTGTATAATTTGTTCAAGTATTGCTAGTGCATAAGCTATGGTAATAGAGATTAGGTTTTTTTGGACAAGTACTTAAAGAGTTACTTGGAAAGTACCATGTAAAATGCAAAACAAGTTACTATAGTAATGGAGACTATATCTCATATAGACTACACAATATTTAAAAACTTACTTGTAAAGTATCACGTAGTGCGTAGCTTTATTATTCAATCAATGGATATTTAACATTGCACCTTAAATAATATCTTCAAAGTCGTAACTGAATTGTACTTGAATAACTTGTTGACTAGTACACAATCTATGCTAGGAGATACTATGTATATCTTCAATTTTTAATAAGTGCCTAAGGAGTACTTGGAAAGTATCATGTACTATGTGTAACTGACAGCTAGGTATTTTAACCTTTACAATATGATTTTAATGGATTTAGAACAAATAGAACTAATAATGCAGATCCATACAGCATTATTATGTAACGAACAAAGACTTTAGAACTACAATAGTATTATGTTGGGATTAAAACTAAGAGATTTATCTCATTTCATTTAATAACTATTCAAATGTGGAAATTACCTAACAAATTGAAAACAGATACCTGAAATTAATCTCCTGACTCTATAACATATCTCATTCGACCAAATATTGATTATTTAAGTAAATATTTAGAAATTTCTAATTTGGAAGTTAGTTATAAAACCAAAAGCAACGATTGAGTTTTGACAGTCATTTCGCCACCCAATTACTAACAGTGTGCCACCAATTCTTGGCTTTGATATAAGGTGACAGCTGTCATTACGCGATCCAAATCTCAAATTAATAAACTGAAAACTAAAGCCTTTTTTAGCTTCTACTAAAATTTAACCAACATCGCATGAATTTCCGGTAATAATTTGTAGTACTTAGGAGTTAAAATTTTAACTTTCAATAATAAATCAATGTCTGGAATAATGGGTAGTTTCTTTGTTACAAAAAATATGTTCTTAATGACATTTTAACTATATCCGTTTTCGATATCTGAACAGGAAATAAAATAGGATGTTGTGGTATAAGAAGTAGAAAGTTAGACCTTCCTTGATCCTATCGTTAACTTTAATCTAAGGTTTAACTTCAATGTTTTGTCCTAAGAAAATAGTGAATTTTATAAATTGACTGTAAATAATGATATTTTAAGTATAAAGAGGAAAATAAATATTACTAAAAATAAAATAATCTTAACAATTTATCTCTAAGATTTAGTATTAACACAGGATAAACTTTAATAATCGCAGAATAATAAATCTCAAAATAAATGTTATATAAAACAAACAAAATAATTATTTAACATCAGATTAATCTATAAGTGGATTCATATATTTTTTAACGTCCAAGCCCCGAAGATATAAGGTATATCGATCACAGGATAAATGAATAGGTTTAACGTTGATCCAAATCTTGTTCTAATTGAATTAGGTAATACTGACTCAAGTAAGTATTTTTCATTCGCTTTCTATATTTTATACACATGTTTATTACGAATATACTTATGATTCTTTATTATTTAAAAAAGTGAAAATTAAAATTATTAGACAATACAATTATAATGTTTTTTTTTATAGAAATAAGAAAATTTTGATGATTTAAAAATCTCTTAAATATGAAATACTTTACAAAATAGAAAAAAAAATTGTTGTAAATATTTATGGGATATAAAATATAGAATTTATTAATTATCTTTCAATAATTTTAATATCACAAAATTAATAATATGAATGCAAATATTTTATATATTAAATTTCATATGTAATATTAAAATTATTATTTTATTAAAATAATAGATATTTTACAAATAAAAAATAATAATAATTACAATTTAAATCAGCATTTCTGAACCACTCTCGAAATGACAGTTGTCATCTTGTTTCAAAGCGTGGAACTGGTGAAATACTCTTAGAAATTGGGTCGCAGAATAACAGCTGTCAACATGTGTCAAAGCGAAGAATTGGTGGAATAGTCTTAGCAATTGAGTCGCGAAATGACAGCTGTCGCCTTGTATCAAAAGAAGAAACTGGTGAAATAAGAGTATTTAAAGTTGAGTTGTTTTAGAATTTAAAATAAATATGTTTGGTCGCATCGCTTGAGAAACGCTGATCTACACTTGGTTCTCTTTCTATGCGGTAGACACGTTCCACAGGAAAACGCATAAAAATAAATCGCTCAAAAAAGGACTAGACACACGTAAAAAAATAAAGGACTGAAAACTAAATCAATGAAAATACCGAAAATCGCATAAAAAAAGGGTTTATTAAATTTCAGAAAAATAATTAGCATTACTATATTCTTTCTGAAATGTTTATTCATAATTTTATAAAAACTTTAACAATCATAGACAAGTTTATTAAATTTCAGAAAAATATAATCTTAACATATTCCTTCTAAATTTATACGGAAAAATTTTACAAAAAAAAATACAGAAAATTTTTATGAAAGTTAATATTTCTTCACATTTTTTTCTTTAGAATTATCGTCGCTATATAAGAGTGTTCGGCATAATTAAAATTAGTCTCAACTTCGCATGTTGATTTTTTGAATTTGACAATATAATCAGTGATTAAACTTTGCGATGGCCTTGATATTTTTTTGTAGAATTCCTGATATCCAGAAATGTAATTCTAAAGCTCGCGTTGAAACTTGAATGTTCGTTCAGAATTATCATCTTTTTCGATTAAATGGTTTGCCAATTTGTATCAAAACGTGTCAAAATGGCCTAAAATAGTAATTTAAAAAAATGCTTCTTGAAATAAAAACCGCATAACTTCAAACTATAATTTGTATATTAAGTTTAAGATATTTTTTACTGTAAAAATGTTGAAATAACCTTAAGAATTATTATTATGTGGTATTAAGTGGTATGATATAAAATCTAAAGTTGCAGGTATACAAAAAGCGTGTCTGTTTAAATTTCGCATTAGACCGTAAGTGGAAACATAATTCTTTCACCGGCTAATCCCTAAAGATAGCGATCACGAGACAAACGAATTGTTTGGTAGGTTTAACGTAGATTTAATCCACGTTCCAATAGAATTAGGTAATCGAGTCATGAAAAAAAAAGAATCGGTCCTCGTGCCTCGTGTATTTTCCTCTTTCGTTTCAGTTCTTCTCTTGTTGTATTTTTTTTAGTGTTATTTTTATATGTGTGTGCGTTGCTTGTCGTTGTTATAATGTCCCCCCAATTACAAATTACATTCAGTGGCAAACGAAAAAGATTGTCCGTCCCATTGTTGTAATTCTATTATTCTGATGGAACAAAAGAGAGCTCGAGGGACCACCGCAATCCGCACGTGCTTCGATGGAAACGCAAGCCTTTCCAAAAAGAGAATTCCGACGCGAGGCTATCGACCCTACATGGGCATTTATTAATAATCTACTAGTATTTTACTAATATTTTACTAATTCCTCACGAGCCTCACAAGCACTTCCAAACAAATAAATCGGGTCTTGTTGTATACGACGATCCACCGGATACGTGCGGGAATGATGCTTCTTCAGTCCGAGGAACAATCGTATGTATTAGCCTCAGGTTAATTAAAGAGAAAGGATACTTTATAATAGGTACAAAAGTGTCGGCTCATTAGAGAAGAAGCTTACACGACGGACGAAACTTTTAATTACCTCGGACCATTTGCATCACCGAAATCGACGGTATAAAAATTCAAATTATTCCTCCCCGAAGAATACCAACAAAATATATATAAATAATCGAGGAGGCAAGACAAGAAAACCGACTCGCTCCTAATTATTTTAATGTGCGCAGTTTTTTCTTATACTTGTTATTTTTGTTATTCCTCCTGTAGCCGTTTTGGGTATTTCGGGACAAACACATGTAATAACAATAACTTTCGGCGGGACGGAATCATTTAAAATGCAAATTGTTTAATTAATTTTTATTGTCATCGTTTGTTCATATTTTTTTAATTATTTGTTCCACCTTTTTCGATGATAAATAAATTCGCACGGATTTAATTCGCTAGGACATAAGAATCGTTACATAAATTACTTCAGACTAATTGAGTTTTATATATACTAAACATAAAAATTCTGTAGAATGGAAAATTTAAAAAGTTATAAAAATCTATAAAACTATACTGTTTGTCTTGTTTCTTGAAAATAATTCAGTACAACTATACCTCATATAGTCCCTGCAATCCCTAAGTATCCCAAACTGTTTGAAACCGGACTAATCGAGAAACTATATAGAATTTACAGACTTATGCCTTCTGTTCCTGCAAGGTAATTAATTTAAATAATATCTCGCATAATCCAGTTATACCGGACTCTTTAAAACCGGATTAATCGAGGAAATAAATACATACATAACATAAATCACATAAAAACTAAAATTTTCAAACCTTATTATAGAGAGATCCCAAACTGTTTGAAACCAGATCGAGAAACTATATATATAATTTATAAACTTTAAACTTATTCCTTCTGTTCTTTCAAGGTAATTGAGTTAAACAATAGCTCGAATAATACGATTATAACGGACTGTTTAAAAGCGTATTAATCGAGGAAATAAATACATACAAAAAATAAACCATAGAAAAAGTAACATTTTCAAACCGGATTATAGTGAGATCAAAACCGGACTATGCAAGGTAATATTTAAATTCAATAATTGAAATATATATAGATTCTATTTTTTTTATAATTGTAAATCATGTAATGAAAATTTAAAATATAAATCTGTAAAATAAATAATTCCATGTTATTTAATTATTTCTTTATTATCTTCATAAAACTGTAGTTTAGCCAGTAAAAATATTGTTCTTTTTTTAGTAGAAGATATAGTGTTATTAAAAAAAATACCATAAAGATGTACGCATTAGTTTATAGTCTTGATATAGGTTATAAAATTGTCTTGAAGTGAGCATTAAAAGTTAAGATAAGCAGCATTAACTTAGCTTTTATGGATGTTAGAAAGATCAAAGATTTTATGCTTCCATGTCTAAACACAAAAAAAAACATTTTCTTTAAGATTTCATTTATCAATTTATCAAAAGATTATTTATTTTGTTTGTTACTTACTTTTTCACTATTTTACTTAAATTAATAGAATTGAATTGTTCAGTTCAACGTAATAAATAAATCTGTTAAATAATCAATGTTCAATTACAAAACCATTACTAATTAATCTAGAGTCATTTGTAAATAAGTATTTAGTTCTACATACAAACAATGTTTTTAATCATTAATTAGCTATTAACATTGAAATACAAAATTGCGACAAATTGATTGCTAATAATTGCAGATAGAGAGTATAAATAATAAAATAACTAACGTTATCAATAAACCGGTGGATTTGCGATGAAATACAATGATTTCATTCTGATTGCAAGAGTAATTACACCGGATATTGGTATATCGCAACATTTGAGTCCAATTTAGTGTGTCGCAATGCGTCGATGTTTTTATTACTTTTGTCCGGAAATCATCATATATATAATGGTGCAACCACACTGTCTATAATTTAATATTCAAATGTCGTAAAGGAAAGTTACTAAAGTTGGATGTTTTTTCTTTCTATTATTGTACTGGTGCAACCACATCAAGTCTGATTTAAAACTGAAATAAAAATTTGTAAATACAGGTGATTTTTTCTTCTATCCAGCAATTACTATTATGGTGTAAACATACTATACCTCATTTGAAACATGAATGCCATAAACAAAAATTACTAAATATGCGTGATTCCAATCTGATTTCACATTTAAATGTCCTTAATAAAAAATGGTGTTTTTCTTCTGGTATGGATATCTGATACAAATCATAAATATTTCTCTAAAAGCAATAACTACTACTATGTATATTTGGTTGAATTGGTATATATTGAAGTATACTAAGTAATTGTAACTGTCAGCTTAGGACTCAATAACCATTAATGAAAATCGACTACATTAACAAACTGAACATCTGTAGTGTGCTATAATTGGTATGTCTAGTATATACTAAGGTCTTAATACAGGTTGTGTCTTCAGTGATCTATAGAATAAATAAAAGCTATGTCTAATATCAGACAACTTGAGAGTTGCATTAAAGATTATATAATCAATTACCTATAATATATAAGATCTAGATTATGTATAAAATTAAACTAGATGATTTAGTGTGTATTAGTGGTATATCTTTGATATATTGACATTGTAAACTAGAAGATTTGTCTTAAGGCTCAATCAGAATCCATCAAAAACCCAACTACAACGATATTTTAGTATCTATTAGTTGGTTCATCTTGTAAATATTTAGGTTTCAAATCAAACGTAGCAAAGGATGTACCATAAATTGATGTAATTGAAATTTTCTAAACTTATTTCAAAGTAAGTAATGGAAACAATAATAGAAGAGATCAATTTGAGATTGACATCTATTTCATCTATGAGATATACTTATTTAAAATAATTACCTTAATTACAGTATCAAATAATCATTTAAGTTGGAATATATATAAGGACAAGATAAACAATGACTACTAAGAATACGTTAAGACACTAGATCATGGTATGTGTAGTAGTTGGTAAACCTGATAAACATTTAGTTCTAAAATCGGAGACAGTGTGGATGCAGTATAAGGTGATGTAATTAAAATTGTCGAAACGTGAGTTCGATTTATGCGCTGTGTCCTCGGCAATGGCTACAAGATGTGGAACAATATAAGAGATCATCGTGAGATTAGATTAAGAGGGTTCGTTCGTCTCCTCTTCTTCCTCTCGTTCCGTGGGCTCCGGCCGTTGAGGCGAATAACTGTTAACGTTGTAATGGTAAATTTCAAGAATAAATTTCAACGTTGTGGTTGTTGTTGTTCTTACAGTGCTTTCGGAGACGTATGGCAGTGGGAATGTAATAAAAGCGAGATGAAATGGAGTGGGTTTTTGTGTCGCATGCAAAACGTATTCCTGTGTTTGGTCGAGAGATGATCGGGCTGGAAATAAATTTTGGGAAACACGCGACAACGATGAGGATCAGAGATCTATTTGAATAAAAAATTTGGTATACAAATCGCCTGATTAACTCAGCTCTCCGACACGTCCGTTCCTCTTTTCGGGATTGTAATTATGCCTCTTTCTCGCTCTCACCATGGATCGTCGCCCCGTGTCGCCTATGTAAATAGGTGTAATATGGAAATGGGCGGCTTGATTTACGAGCGGTGTCCACTTTTTCCGAACTCCCCTCGCCGCCGCCGCCAACCCTTTCGGTCGCGCCGAAGAATGCGCATCCTTCGCGGAAAAATGCTTAGAACAATGGGGCAACGACAAGGAGCAACAGGTTACGTGGGCAGAAGCGCGAAATTCGAATGAAACAAACATCTTTTCTTTTCAACAAAAAAATAAAAACAAGAAAATAAACACCCTCACCCCGGGGGAGGCATGTTTCACTCCTCTATTCTTTTTTAATTCCACCATCCATCCATCCTCTCTCACAAGCATACTTTTTTAATTCTTTTATAAAGTTAATTCCGCTCCTCTTCAAGGAGCAACGCCGAAGATATGGTAATAACAATAACGAAAGTGTGAAGTGGTTCTTCGGAGCGGCGCTGCGAAGCGCCGCTGGACGCCTCGGTCTCTTTGTACCAATCCTCGGGTTCTGTGTTTCATCCACCACCTGAAGAACACCGGCCGAAATTAAAATAATCATAAATTTCAAGCCCCTTCGAGAACCAACAAAAAAAAATTATACGAAGAAACAAAAAAAAAAAGAAGAGAAGCTCGCATTCCGTTTAACTCAATCCGCAATTAACCAAACGAAATATATGTATATATAAGAATCCTTATATTCTTTTTTCGTTTCAGTAATTTATTCAACTTAATTTACTCGATGGCGATAAAAATAAATCTATTTCAGTTGAAAAATATATGAAAAGGACGAAAACCAGGGAGAGAATTTATATTTTTTAATTTATTAATGGCTTGTGTAAACCGTTTACAGTCGCTTTCAATTTGGTATTCAGACGTTTTTCGATAGAGAAAAAAAGAAGTATAAATAAATAAAACTGTTCTGTTTCTTTTCGTTTTAAAAAAATTCTAATTATTATTAAAAGTTATGCGCTTCGGGCATTCCTCTTTTCGTTTGTGAGTTAAGGAAAACTCCGATTAATTGAGTTTCTGGTTGGTGAATTAATTTTTATCCTGCTTGATTATTAATTCATTTGGGCTAGGTGTGTTGTTCGTGAAGGAAAAAAATATAAAATGAGGACTCGTTTTACATGCATTTGCAATTACGCAAATTGCAGTACATTTATTTTTTTGTTGGAGGATTCTTTCATTTCCTCATAAAAATTACCGTCATTATTTTGCTCTGAATTTATACTTTACGTATTTTAATTATTTGCACGTAAAGCAAAAATTCGTAAGTTGAGATCACATTTTACGTAAATATATTAGGAAATGCATAAAAATACTATAATTAGTTTGATGAAATTTGTTTGTAACATTTAATGTTTGAAACTAAAAGTATGAACTAATTTATAATAAAATTAATACTCAAAATCATTTCATTCAAATTATGAGACCTAAAATTTTACTAATTATAAAACTTATTACATTTTGTAAAAAAATTACTGCAATTTTTTACAGTGAATTTACGTTTTGGAAAATAAAAAATTTGCAAATTTTGATTTTTTTTTTTACTTAAAACAGTAAACAGTTTGTTTACCAAACTTAATTTTCATATAAAAAGTCGTTAATAAGTAATCATTAAATCATATAAGTGAATGCTAATATATTATAAAACAATTATTTTAAAGACAAAAACGTTTTACTTCTTTAAAACATATTTTGTTTATTAGATAATTTTCTTTTAATTAATTAATTGACGAAATTACCTGTCCATAATTAAATTATTTTTGAAAATTTAGTAAAAAAAATTTTAGTAAAATGAGAATTTTTTAACAAATTTTGTTTGCGGATATTGACTTAATTAATTTTAGCGAATTTCTCTTTCATTCTAAAAGTCATAAATCTTTTCACTAATTGTAAAATTCCTTTGTTTCCTACATAATATTATATAGTTGGCAATTTATAAGCGTGCATCAATATTTCGGCCTTGCTAACAAGTAGATAATTAATGTTTTCCGAATCGATCGACTCTCCTTTTGTATCCACATCTAAACGACTCATTTAGACCCCAATTAAATGATATTATTATTATTTTTCAATACCAATTTGATTTATCGACTGCCACATCTCTCTCTCTCTGCACGCCTCCTATTGTTGGTCAGCTCATTTTTGGGTCAAAGCATGTTGCAATTAGTCCAATTAGATTTTCGTTTAAATCACACCCCAAAACGTGTATATTTGTATTCGACAGTGCAACGCGAAATATAATAAATCTTTGCTAGTTTGAACGGAATATATACACACAACCGTATATTTCAATCCAAAATATCCGTGTAATTCAATATTTATAACTCATTCGGCATAATCGAAATAGGAAAAACAAAAAATGTAGAGAAATTAAAATAATGTACACGAAATATTTAAACAATTCATTCACGTTATTATTGTTGTTGTTTTTTTAAAATACTAAAATGTGTAGTTCATATTATTTATTTTCGCATATTATGCACGTCCAGTTTATGAAAACATTCCTAACTTTATTAAATTTCCCAGTTGCACACACCTTCTGCCAGAGAACACAAAGCGCACTTTGTAATTATGAATATAATTATGTACGAATGTATACAGAATTCAGAAGCTTTGCTATTTATTACTTCTCTTTGTTTTACAATCCATCGCTAAAACTGCATTAATTACATTTCCATTTTCCTTATAATTACAAAATTATTTCATTAACATAAAAAATATTAATTAAAATTTTATAAATTACAAAATCTAATATTGCAATATTTTTAAGTAACAAATTTAACTAGATTTTAAAAAATATTTCAATTTTTTTTCTATCGAAATTTTTTATAAAAATTTTCAATTAATTTAGTACAATTTTCATCAATAGTGTGTAAAACTATTATTTTCACCTCATTTATAATATTTTAACGGCTCATTTTTGTAACGCCATCTTTTGGTTAATTTCAGAAACTTTTCTATTTTCAAACTGTGCTTATGTATGATTTCAATATTTAAATTTGTGGAGCCTCATGCACTAAATTATTACAATATACATAACATTAAAGGCATACTTGAATCACGCTTTGGCTACGAAACAGCAACTGGGGTAAACTTGAATCAGTTTTCTTATTTTCTTTTATTAAATCAAGATATTTTCGTGGGACAGAAAAAAACTTCAGTTTATTTGAATTTAAGTCGTTACATATCGTAATTCAAGTTTTATTGCGCTTTCCCGGGGTGCTTCGGCCCCGAATTAAATATCGCATACGGAATGAATGCCTCTTTTTTTATTGTGCTCTGTTATTTCCGTTACATCATTGTTGTTTCGCCGTTCCTTGCGTAATTATGGACACAGGGGCCGTTCGGTTTTAATTAACTTCTCCCGCTTCCAGCTGTATATTTATCGAATGCACTTTCGGATTACAATTAAGAAAAAGATAGACGCGCAACCGGCTTATTCTTTAATTTGTTGGTACAGTTTCAATAGTTACTGTTTGTCAATTACAAAGTATAACTTAATAAACATTTCGAGAAAAGTCAAGATGTTGTATTTCAACAATATCTTAGAATCAGGAAAATCACCCATCCAGTATTTCATTATATACACTGCTTAACTTTCATAAACTGTCATGTATAAAGTCCTCATGATGACATCAAAATAAGTAATTTACTAATAAGTAATACTTTGTGTTCCAATAATATCTTACATATAGTACTTAACTTTCATAAACTGTCGTATACAAAGTACTTTGTATTTCAACAATATCTTAAAATCAGGAAAATCATCCATCCAGTATTTCACAACATACAGCGCTTAACTTTCTTTAGCAGACATATAAAGTATCAATAATGACTTAAAAATAATTAATTTAAACTTTCAATACTTTCTATTTCAACAATATCTTACATACACTGCTTAACTTTCATAAGCTGTCATGCATAAAGTCCTCATGATGACATCAAAATAAGTCATTTAAGCTTTGTATTCTTTATGTTCCAACAATACCTTAGAAACATGAAAATCACCCATACAGTATTTCACAACATAAAGTGCTTAACTTTCTTCAGCAGACATATAAAGTACCCGTAATGACTTAAAAATAAATAATTTAAACTTTGTATACTTTGCATTTCAACAATGTCTTAGAATCAGGAAAATCACCCATTCAGTATTTCATAACTTAACTTTCATCAACTGTCATATATAAATTACCCATAATGACTTAAAAATAAGTAATTTAAACTTTTATATACTTTGTATTTCAACTAACCCTTAGAAACAGTATTTAAGAAAATTACATCTTCTAATCCTCATTGTATACTTTCACTATATAATTTTCAATAATTTACATCACTTAGTTACTTTTTTTTCTCAAAAACAGATTATTTTATACTTAGAGGGAATGATGTGCAGGTATAGACAAAGCGAACCTTCGACGCCCTTCTCATCTTATATACATTTTTTTTCTTGGTTCCATCGACCGATGTTTCATCTCTGGAAGAACGTGTTTATTTAGTTTCCACTCTAATTCCACCTTTTTTCGTATAAAAAGGGATGCATTTACAATAAGTTTAGGTCAGACAGCAACGACTCCTTTCATCTTCCATTCTTTCTTACCATTTACTAATGTTTTATCCCACGAAATACGTTTTTATTTGATTTCCACTCCACTTGAACTCTTCGTATAAAATGGACGAATTCACAATACTTTAAACTAGGATTAAATACACAGTGGGGAATTGAGAATCAAAAGTTTATTTGATCAAGTTTTAAGGAATTCCACTTATTTAACAAATTGTTAAAAAAATGTTTTTTTTTTTCATAGTGAATAGTATTTTTTTCGGTTGTTAATTATAATTATTTTTTGATGTTTCATTCTTAATTTTTTCTGAAAGAAATATTTGAGTATTCATTCCACTAAAAATTTCAGCATTAAATTACAACATCACTTTTAAAGCATTCAACCTAATTATATACAAAAGGTTGTTCGAAAACCGAATTTCTTCGTAATCCAAAACTATTTTACTCGCATATTTCTCGTACATAAAAATCAAATTTATGTTCGGAAACCGAGACGATTAAAAGTTGAATTATAAACTACAAACTTGACGCAAAATCTCATAATTAAATTGTACAATCAATAGACTTTAAAACATAAGTTATCAAAAACGATGTTCGAAAACAGAATTTTTTCGAAATCCGAAACTATTTTACTCGCACATTTCTCGTACTAAATTATTATATAAACACACAAAATTGTGTTCAAAAACCGAGGAGTTCTTCGAATTGTCTTTTATGTTCGGAAACCGAGACCGATTAAAAGTTGAAATATAAACTGTAAAATTGGCGCCGAATCTAAGAATTAAATTGTACAATCAATAGATTTTAAAACATAAGTTATCAAAAACGTTGTTCGAAAACCGAATTTCATCGATAATCGAAATTGTTTTACTCGCATATCTTACGTACTTAATTACTATAAATATTTGAAATTGTGTTCGGAAACGGATGAGTTTTTCGATTTGTATTTTATGTTCGGGAACCGAGATATTTAAAAGGATGTTCGAAAAGCGAATTTTTTAGAAAACCAAAATTGTTTTACACGCCCTACATCGAAATTCTCTTCATTAACAAATGAGTTTTCTATTTGTTTTTATTTTGTTCGAAATCCGAGACTTTGCAATATCGAGGTTCATTGATAGAAATTAGAACTTTTATGATTCTCTGCAAACTTTAAGTAATAAAAGAAAACTAATTGAATACATTTTCAGTATCTTAATTATGTTTTTATCTATGAAAAAATAGTTTTGTGAAATTGGAAGTAATACTATAGTTTTTATCGGAGCGAAAAGGCGCGCACTTTGATATTAGTACATTTGGCTATATAATTAAAGTCGTCTTTATTCCGCTTTTTAATTAAGATTTTAAAAGAGGCCCGTCGCGCCTTCTTCTTCTCCTTCTTATTTTCATAATTTATACATTTCGTGAAGTTGAGTTTCTCGAGGGTCCTTTTCCCCCCATTTTAATTACCGGAATAAATTAGGAGTCGCCTCGGATTAAATACCATTATATAAAGAGAAAGAAAGAAAGAGCGAGAGAAAATGAGTTAAAGAAAAGAAAAAGGACAAAAAAAAACAACAACAACGAACCTAAACAGAACTATTAAAAAATAAAACACGGCACATAATTGAAACGGTCGTCGGTGCGTCTAAATGTTGAAGAAGAAGGAGGAGGATTCCCTTTAAAATTCAGGGGGAAAAAAGGTGAATTTCGGGGTGGAAATTAAATAAACACGTATTTTTGGTGAGATCTGTGTGGATGGAAGGAGATGGTGAGAGGGGGTTGTTTTGAGGAAGGAGAGAGATGTCCTCTTTGTTTTTACCTGGCCATTCCTCCGTTACGCTTATATGGAGTTAGCAGAATGATACTAAAAGGTTTTTGTATGCCGCTCTCATTTGTAACGAGCTCGAAGGCAAACATCAGATCTTTTAACATATTTATACTGAATAAGAAAACAACGCAGACCTCGCAACAATATTACACGTAAACACGGATAAATGAGTTACAAAAACATGAGAAGAATGCGTTTCCACAATGACAATAAATCCTTACTGTTCTTCAATATAAGAAGTTTATATGGAATTTAATAAATAATGAAAATATAAATTCTCATATAACGCGATTTATTTGTACCGAGTTATATGAAAAACGTGTTATATGAAATACAGTCGATTAATTGGAAGCATTAAAATATTTACTGTTCAGTCATTCGTATAACGTGATTAATTGGTAATGGATTATAAGAAACTCAGAATTAATACAGTCAACATTCTTATTCAAGACCATTATATGAATCATTATAGTATTATTGTACAGTCAACATTCCTATAACGTGATTAATTATTACCGCGTTATAAGAGTTCCATGTGCTGCTCAGAAACACTCCAATAACGCGATTATTTTGTACAGTGTTATATGAAAAACGTGTTATAATAATTAATAAAGTCAGCACTCCTATAACGCGATTAATTGGAACCATTAAAGTAGTTGCTGTCCAGTCATTCCTATAACGTGATTAATTGCTATCGCGTTATAAGAAACTCAGAATTAATACAGTCAACAATCTTATTACAACCATTATAGTATTACTGTACAATCAATATTTCAATAACGTTATTTATTAATACCGCGTTATATAGAAACCACGTTATGAGAGTTCCATGTGCTGTACAGATAACACTCCAATAACACGATTAATTTGTATCGTGTTGTAAGAAAAACGTGTTGTAATAATTAATACAGTAAACGCAATTAATTGGAACTATTAAAGTAGTTACTCGTATAACGTGATTAATTAGTACCACGTTATAAGAAACTCAAAAGAATATAGTCAACATTCTTATAACACGATTAATTGGAACCATTATAGTATTACTGTTCAGTCAACATTCCTATAACGTGATTAATTAAAACCGCGTTATATGGAAACCACGTTATGAGTATACCGCGTTATATAACGTACAATCATTACTTGGTACTGCGTGCATATAACGCGTTATGAAAATTCCACGTTATATGAGGTGCTGCACAGATTACACTCCAATAACACGATTAATAGTACCGTGTTATATGGAAACCACTTTATGAGAATACAGCGTTATAGGAGAGTTTACTGCAAAATAAGGAATATTAGGAACAATTCTATTTTATTACTTTTAAAGAATTTTTCTAATTGTAGTATTATTAATTTTATTGCAATTATTACATAAAAACATTTTTTTTCTGTATGTATTTTTCCTAAACATATTACGTTGAATAATGTAAACATCCTGTAATCCATTATTTAACCAAATCATTAAGTATAACGTAGCTACTCTGTTTCAGTACGTGTTCCACCCACGTTTTCATTCATCAACCGTATTGACCAATTATTTCCTTAGTGTAATATTTGTTAACCATTCTCTCTTCATTAACAAGAAACTAGTTTCATTAATTATAAAAATGTTCTTATTAAGTACAATTTACATTCATGGAGATGATTTTTTCTGCATATCATCTTTTTTGATTAATAATGTTTACAACCAGTTTAATGGTTAGAACAATCTTCTGAAATATCTTCTATATAAATTTATGAAAAAAACTAGTATTTAAAATGTGTAATTTAACAATATTGATTTAAAATCTACTTGGTTTATATTATAATACTTTAATAATCTTTGATAGAGTTTTCAATATTTTAAATAAATGTTGACAAAAAAACGTTGTTTTTCAAGATAATTAACATAAAATATCTATAAAAATACATTTTTTTTTCGTAATTAATATATCATATAATATTAATATATCAGAAAATTATCCTAAACTTTTCTGATATATTAATTATCTTTACTAGCAACAATTTTTTATTTGCTCTTTTCTTGAAAATGAAACAATAAATTAATTATTAATTTATTCCAATAATGAAGTAATTTGTAATTAAACTGTTTTTATATTATTTTGGAATAGAAAATTTTTATATTCGTTTTTTCTTGTAAATATATTCGCAATAAATAAATGTAATAAATCAATAAAATTTATGATAATTCTCTGAATAGTCCGGTAATTTCGGACTGTTTGAAACCGAACTAATCGAGAAATTAAAGAAACATTGTATGTATGTCAAAGTACAATAAATTTGGTTTATTAATAAAAATAATATTGTGTACAAATTGGTAATGAATTTATTTTGTCAATTAAAAGTTAGATTGTTTTGAAATTATAAAACCGGACTGATTGAAGCTGTCCTGTGCGAATTAATTATATTTTAGTTTTTTTTTGTATATGACACATACAATAGTTTAGATTGAAACTTCTTGAAAGAAAGAACGAAGTAATCGGTGTGCTAATCCTGATATAGTTAAGCAGTAATTTAGGATAGTTTTATATATATATTATTAATCGTTTTTTTCTTATTAGGAAGCTATAGAATTCGAGGTGCATTAACGAGGGCAGATTGCGTGCATTGCGGACATCGATATCCCTGGAATCCCGTTCCGTAAATAGTTGCAATAGTTCCAGCATTTAGGAATGTGCCGAAAACGAAGATATCCACCTTATCTACCGAACGCTGTGTGCGCAATTAGGAGACGGCCAATTGTGCAAATTTAAACGTCCTAAGCCTCTGCATGAAAAGAATCGCAACAAGAATGGTCCCCATTGAAATCGCTCGGAAATAGAAGAAAGGAGAAGCAAAAGAAGCAAAAACATGCGGAGGAGCAGAAGATGTGCACTTTATCGTAACAAAACAGTAACTTATATCTCGAATGGGATTAGATTACACGGCAGTGTCCCCTTTTCTGCACGGTTGCACCCCTCCACACAGAAAAATAGAGAAATAAAACGGGAAATTAAACAAATATGACTGAAAGCGCTTTTCGCATCCTTTCAGGGCATTTAATCTTTTCGTGAAGATAAAAAAAGCGTCGTTTATCTGAAAGAGAGGAGCATTAACATAGACTCGCGAAAGCTTTGAGCGAAACACACGGAGTTTCCTTTTATTGTACATTTTTTTTGTTGTCTTGTTGTTTCAGCGGAGGGTAGGAAAGATCCCATCGGTGGCGCCACTCAGGTCCTCCGCCTTTTTTCTAGAATTCGAGGACGGGATTGTATTTAGATATATATATATATTGAGAGAAAAATCTGAAAAGGGCTCTAATTAAACCGGAGTGGAAAACAATAAGATCGTCAAAGAAAGAAAATAATTTAATACGTTCGAGTTTTGAATATAGATTCTTTCTGCCTTTGGTGAATGGACGTAAAACAGACAGAAGGAAAAAAAGAATTAGGAACGAGCGGCAGGGAAATTCACTTAAACCAATATCCCTAATGGACTTCCTTTCCTATGATGTAAGGATAATCCCGATCGACGGCTTTCAAAAACAAACTTCTCTTTTTTTATACTCATTTCTCCGTTATCATCGTTATTATTATCATCATCATTTGAAGATGTTATTATTGGGCTTCAAAGGCGAGACTGTGTGCTCTCGCTTCTTCTGCATCTGGCTGACCTGAATGCCAAACCGAATTGCGTCTGGTTGGATGTGTGTGTGTATGTTTGTACATGAATAAGAAATGCGCAAAAGGAGTGGAGCGATGAAATTTACTTCGCCTAATGGACAACAAAAAGAGCAGCT
Source organism: Nicrophorus vespilloides (assembly GCF_001412225.1). Lineage (NCBI taxonomy): Eukaryota > Metazoa > Arthropoda > Insecta > Coleoptera > Silphidae > Nicrophorus > Nicrophorus vespilloides. The sequence continues at coordinate 96,032 of NW_017097307.1, forward strand.
CGAGACGTATATATTCAAAGGAAAAAGCGGGGATATTGCTATGCTTAATTTTAAACTCTTGATGTTTTCGTATCCTGCACAACTCTTGTCAAACTTTTATACCGATTTAATTGAATTATTTCATCTCCTACAAACTTTTATTATATATTTTTATTATATGCAAATAAAACACATTTTGCGTACTCGATCTGTCCGGATTCACTATAGTCCGGTTTGAAAATTTCAATACAATCCAAATTTTAATAGACAAGTTTAATTTTGTATATACTTAATTCCTCGGTTAGTCCGATTTTAAACAGTCTGAGATATTGAAAGATCCGCACTATGCGAGGTATTGCTGTATACAAAAAATTATTATTAATTGAAATTAACATCTTTCACTTAATTTTCTATAATATCTTGTATCTTTTTTTTGTCTATAAAATATTTATTTACAATCTTATTATTTTTACATCCTTAATATCAAATATTCATTGATTTTGAGTTGTTTAAAATTAAAGTAATGCAGATTTGGATAATATTAATATTAGAAGCAGAATTTTCGTGAAATTGAGTTTTAAAAAGTATTTTCAATATAAATAAGGAACGCTCGTTTTACATCCAAAAGAAAAAAAAGTTTTGTATTTGGAATTTTCATCAATATTCTGAGTTTACAAGAAAAATTCAATGAAATGATTGAAGTTTAGGAACAAATTAATTTTAATAGAAAAAAAATATCCAACTTCTTGAATCGAATAATTAGATTTTATATTCATTTTATATTTATATTCAATTTTATTTTATTTATATAATTTTTGTCGTTTTCGTTTTTTTAGTAAATAATAACAACATTTATTGTGCAAACCATAAACTCACATAAATAAACAAATTTTTGACTTTTTTAAAACTATAATATAATAGCAATATTTATTGTTAATAAAAAATTAACCGTTAGAAACAAGTACTCTATTGAGCATTGAATTTTTTTAAAGTATTTTAAATATTGATACAAAACCAATGGTAAAATTAAATAAATGTTGATAATTTATAAAACTCACAAACTTTTAAACTGATTTTCCATCTTCGCATGGAATCTTAATGATACATGGAACCAAAATATTTGTGATTATCTATAATTATCATCATTAAGTTAAACTATTTTTTTTTGTAAACTCTATCCAATGTTTAGCTGTGTTTTTAAAAGCAGGAATGAAACGAAAAGTTCTGAGTTTGGGAATGTCCATCAATAATCCGGGTACCTGAAGGGATCCTCAACGGTAAGGGCTCGCCGCGTGGGAGAGTCCTTCACAACGGGCGTAACTCCATTTCGCCCTTTGTCTAATCACTATTTTAAATTAATCGCCAAAAATCGCCGCCTTCGGAACGAACTTAATTATTGTAATTATTTCAATTTATTTTTGTCTAGCCGTACCAAAAAGAAATATACACATTTTTATACCTTGAAACAGACAGTTTGAAATACTTGAGAAATAATAAAAGTAAATGTTCAAATAATAGTTCTATAGCTGAAAAACATATTCTTACAACGAATTCCTACAACGTGTTGAAAATTTAGGGACAACTTTTTTTCTATAACGCGATTTTTGTACAACGTAATAATATTCACACCAAACGTGGTATTAATATTATCCGTGTTATACAAATTCTCATATAACACGATTTTCTATAATGTGTAACGTATTAACTGGTTTATGCAGATAACCAATTTGTAAATATTTAATTATTTCAATATGTACAATCATACCTCAATTAACAAATAGAATTTCATTAAATTATTTTATTACGTAAAACTTCGTTTTCAGAGGTAAACATATTATGAACAGAATGAGTAAAGTTCATAAAAAAATTCTTTTTTAAACAAAGAAAAGTTTTATTCAATAAACAGTCAACATACATACAAAGTAAAATCACATTTTCATATTTGACCTTATTTTCTTCTTTTAGTACATATCCTGAAAACATTTTCTGGAAATTGAGGACTTCGTTATAACGAAACTTCGTTATCAGAGGTAACGTTAATCCAGGTATATGTATATATTTAATTTTATTATTCTCTTTAATCTACTTATTTTTAATTACTTTCTGCAAATTACGTATTTTTTTGGAAATAATTTTGGAAATTTCAGTAGATTTTCGTAGTTATTACATAATCAAATTGAAAACGTCAAAATGTGCAATGACATTACTTGTTCTGTAAAACTAACTAAATATACGTATTGTCAAGGGGTTTGAGTATAACTACAATTTCATTATTGTATCACGAACAATTAAAAAAAAGGAATGTAAATTTTTCGAATATTTTCAGCAGCTGGTATGATTTGGTTTTATCTGTAATCTGTGCGATTCTTTTGAACTGCAGAATGATGGAAGGGTGAATTTAGTTTCGTTTTTTGTTTGTTTCACAAAGCAAAAGTCAACAAATTATTCAAAGTGAAATTATATATTTAAAATTAACTTTATTTACTTTTCGCTATATATTCTTGAAATTGTTGACTTTGTTATATTGCTTCGTTATGAGATGTAGTAAACTTTTTAATTATTACCTTCAAATTACCTTTTTTTGGTATTGAATTAATCAAATTTTATTGAAGAGATTTTGAAAATCATTGATTTTTTCATAGTATATAATCATATTATATAATCAAATATAAAATGTACAAATGTGCGATGACATTACTTATTCTGAAAGATTGACTAAATATACGTATTATCAAAGGGTTTGGGTATAACTATAATTTCATTATTGTTGTACATAGAAAAAAGGAATGCAAATTTTTCGAATTTTTCCAAGCAGCTGGTATCGATGGGCAATGATTATCTGTAGTCTGCGCGATTCTTTTGAATTTCGTAATGATGGAAGGGTGAGTTTCGTATCGTTTCGGGTTCGTTGGGGTTGTTGGCGTGCGTACCTAGCATATGCACGGGGCAACGTTGAATTGCGGTGTAGTTTTGAAAGTCCCCGCGTCGGCTTATTATTATATTTATAATTCACGAAGGGCCTAACTAACCTTTATAGTTGATGCGGTCCCGGACCGGGAAGCACCGAGGTAGGGAGAGAGGTGGAGGAACGAACCTATCGTATGTGGCATCAAGCGTGGAATTAAATGAGGGGATTACGCGCTTCGGGGACGCAAAAGGCACCCCCGAGCCCTACAATGATGAAATGCTAATACACCTCAGCTGAATACTTCAACAACAGGGCATTTCGTATCATAAAAAAGTATATATATAGAGGATATACGTAGAGGAAGAGAGTGAGAAGAGACCGCATGTATCACGGCTCTTCATGGGGTTGAGCCCATTCTTTTTTATTTGTATGTATATAGAGAGAAGGGTTGATACATTTAATAGGATTTTTATTGTTCGCCTCTTCGTCCGACAACAACAACAGTTTAACGAGCACCTCGCATAACGAGCAAAATATGAAAAAAATGGCTAGCTCTCTTTAATGACGATGAGAAGAGTAGTCCCGGATTGCGCATCTGCTACATCATTTTTAAAACTTGTGTACACATATTATATGTACTGCAGAATTCCTTGTTATATCACAGTCATCTTGAAGCTTAAACTGCGATATAACCCGGAATTTCCCGGTCGAGAAATTCCGGGAATTGTATCATCCCGAAAAAAAATCGACAAATATCTATATTCAAACTCAATGTACGACCACTGCTTACTAAATCGGCAACCAATTATATATTTTACAATTTAGACATTTTCTTTTAATGCTTTTGCCTTGTTCAAAATTATTATAATATTGTATGAAATTACAGATTTCTTTGTTTAATATTTATTATTTAACAATTATTTTGTTCTTACAGATATATTTTTTAAGCTGTGTATAAAATTATATAATTCATATATTTTTCTTAATAAAAACAAACTTAAGTAAAATAAGCTAATTTTAGTTATGCTTGAACATACCACTTGTATAATCTCTAATATTCAGATAAATGTAATTTAAATATTCTTTTCAACAACCCTGTTTGATCTCCGTAAGGATACAAAGAAAAAGACGGAGAGAGCATCCAATTTTTCACTTGACGTTCTTAACTATATAAATCTTAAATTATGTAAAAGCCGCGTACGGAATTGGATTAGGAAAGACGCAATATTTATTTTTTTTAAAAAAAAATAAACGGAAAGAAAAGTTCACGCTGCGTTCTTGT
>NW_017097308.1:0-31426 GCF_001412225.1 Nicrophorus vespilloides
ACTATACTTTAAACAAATGATAAAATCATTTATGTAAAATCATAAGTATAATAAGTATAAATTTAAGAAGATCATTAATTATTATTTTTTTTTTGCTTCGAAGGAAACCAGAAATCGGGCGAGCATTTTGCAACGCGCGATTATCATCTACGCTTCATTTCCGTCATTGGAAACGCTCTCTCACTCTGCTGCACACTGGACACAATTATAGTTCGAACTTTGAACTCTCGCAAAGTAAATGTTAACCTTTTCCACTCTCGCAAAAAAAAAAAACATCATTGTTTTCACTCTTTAATCAATGTTTTGCCATGACATGATGATTAATTTTTTAAGAAATCTATATTAATAATTTAAAAAATAGGTGCAAAACTTATTTTGATTGCAACCTATTATAGTGTTAAATAAGCTGATGCCAGATCATCAGTTTGGCTTTCGTTGCAAACGCGGCACAACAGAGCAATTAAACAGATTAGTAAATACTGCTTTTGACAAAGTTTGGCATCTTATACAAAATAAGGAAGAACTTGCCATATAATTATTTTAAAATAATGAAATTATAGCTCGATAATAGAATGTTTCAGGTAAAAATAGAAGACAAATAAACAGTTTTATATCCAATATAATCAGGTGTAGTGTTTTAGACCTTCTATACACGGCAGATATTCCTAAAACTACGATTGCAACATTCGCTGATAAGCTACAAGAATTGCTTAAAAAAATGGAGAATTGCAGTTAACGAAATGAAATCCGTGCATATCACATTCACTCTAAAGAAAGACATCTGCCCAATTTTAAGACTTAATGGACAAGATCTGCCCAAAGCAATAAAAGTCAAATATCTGGGCATGCATCTAGACAGAAGAATCACCTGGAAAGATCACATTCAGGCTAAGAGGGAGCAATTAGAAATAAAGTTTATAAAACTCTATTGGCTTCTAGGGAAAAGGTCGAAATTAACAGTGGAAAATAAATTACTTATATACAAAGTAATACTGAAACCAGTAAGGTCAGCAAATCGAACATACAAAATGCCTAAGAAACATTATTGAGACTCACTAGATTTAGTATATAGATTTAAGTAATTATCAATGTTCAAAATCATCACAATAGCAACTATCCACCGGGAAAGTTTACTCAATTTTCACATTGATTGTGTATAAAATTATATGACATAAAAAAAAAATATTTAACGTAAAAATTGAATTTACAATTATAAAAATTATTCCAACTACTTTCGTAATTATGATAACAGTAAATACTTGTCACAGTCAACCTTTGCAATTGTTAATAATAACAGAAAGCAAAAAAAAAACAGGTTGAACTAGAACCTGTAGTAATTTGTATTGAAACTGTAAACATTTAGAAATTATAAATTGGAAGGAGAATGTTTAAAAACAACTATAATGATGATGATGATATCGATATATCAAATTATATAAAAGTTCCTCGATCATCAATCACTTTAGATGTGAAATGTTGTTACATATTTACGAACGTATGTGTTTTTTTTTTGTTGTTTTGTTTTGTTTTGTTTCGATTAGAATAATCTAGTGACTTTCAAATTCAAAATAATCATTTGATGATTTTCAATCACATGTTCTAATATAAATATCGAATTGTGCAGAGCGATGTACCAGCAATTAGATTGGTGTAATGTTTATAGTATTCACGTTGTTCGAGGTCAACGATTTCGATTTTCGTATCGTATTATGATAATTATGTTTGTGCTTTTCAAATTTCTTTTACAATTATAATAATTCAAAATATAATCAAATACTTTGAGAACATCACAATTTATATATTTTTTTCGATTTCCTATGGTATTATGATGGCAACTTTGATATTTAAACAAAATATTCGCTCAAAAGTAATGTACTAATTTATACATTAAATAAAACAGTTTGTTGTTTAGGGTCAACGTTTTCGATTTCGGTATCACATTTCCAAGTTAAATTGAAACTGAAGAGTGAAATATATATATATATTTGAGCGGATCTGGAAATTCGAGCGTACAGTTTTTTTTTTGTTGTTGTTGTGTTATGCTTTACTTTATTTTTAGATGGCGGCGATCAAAGCGAATAGGGAAAATGGTGGCGTCGACTCTGGTTATTTATTTTCGGGTTTACACAAATATACACATTTTGGACTCCAGAATTCTTCGAGACTCTTCCGTCGATGGTTCAGATGCGTATTTATATCTTCATTAAGATCAACCGAAACTATGTGTATTTGTGCATTCATATATATTTATACGGATAATCGATCCATTCGGGTTTGGGGCCGCTCCGCGTCCGAAAATAGAGACGGGATATTATGATGATGTTTATTGAAACCGGAGGATTTATATTTAACCAAAACCGTCCGTATATCGGCCAATAAGTGGCCAGAACTATCATCCTTGAGCCATACGCGGATCCAAGATGGCGCGTGCACAAACACACGCCTCTAATGCATGCAGATATCTGCAAAAAGCCTACTAGACTGGCGCGTATTATTTGAATAAATAGAGGGAAGAGAGAAAAGCGCGCTCGCACACATGGAAACGAGCGCAGAAGAAGACAAGTTCGCGGATGTTGTTGTTGGTTAAGGTGGAGAGAAATAGAGAGAGTAAGGACGAGGAATTGCGCGAAACGAATTTCAAAAAGAAAACAAACCAAAAAATTTTTGAAAGACAAATTCGAGTATTGGAGAGGTTTGCTGTTTGTTTGTTGATGCGTGGTGGTAACTGGTTCGAAATTTAAGACTTTTTTTTTTTAAAAGAAATCGTTTACCTTGTTGCCGATATTGAGCAATTACGCACTTGGCAAGTAGTATTTTAGCAGGAATATTATATATGTATCCTTGACCACTGCACACCAGATCGCTGCACGCACAATACTGAGTGTATTGAGTGTGAACCGACGCGCCGAGCCGCTGACGTAACGCGTATGGCACGATATGTATACGAAATGGATGGATGGATGGAATTAAATTGGATCCACTACGCCTGCACGTACATACGAATCCATCCGCGTCCCAAAAAAAGAATAACTCAAATCCGCATTGAAACAACCTATTTTAAAAACGTTATCAAATAACTTTTGCAAGGAATTAAGGAAAATTGCAGCAATACTTTGCCACGTGTGCAGCAGGAATCGACTGGGTTTTTTTTTTATTATTATTTGGATGGACGCCAATGGTTTCGGCGGACATCGATTGGTTATTAGAGGCGGCTCATTGTGAATTCTGTCAATGGCCGGTTTCTATGCAAAACCTAATGCAAGTAGGTCACACCACACTTCGGAAACTTTCTCGAGATACAAATTGAATTAGATATGGCAGGCGGCGAAAAAATCTGAAGAGAGACAAGCGAAAAATATGAAAGAGAGAAACACGAATCTCTAGAGCGCGCGCAGCGACGCCTGGGGGGAAAAAAAACTAGGAGTGGTTGCCCATATTATATATTTCGCATTCATCCTGTCGCGTTAATCCTGAATTTGTATAATGTTGAAAAATAAAATACGGGTTTTCAAACTCTGCATCTGATCGAATCTAACCTTGTCACGGCGTCGGTTGGAAACAGGATCCAGAATTGGCATTCGATATATAAATGGGGGGATTCAATCGTTGAAGCTCGCCTCTATCCTCATCCTTCTGATCCTCATCGTCCGCCTCTTCCTTTTCGCCCGATAATTAAAATCAATAAAATCGCAATGTTCCCGGTTTGCATGCTCTAATCATCATCTCGATGGCTTTCGTCAATAACAGATAATTATTGTTGGAAATGGTATATAGCTTCGAAGTTGCAGTAAATAACCTGTTTCCACTCCACTAAGAATCTCCTGTTTATCTTAATAGTACAATCACTTCATCGACAATTTGTTTTTTTTAAATACCTCACACAATACACTTCAATCGAGAAACCGCCAACTCATTCAGCTACAACCAACACAATTAACCAATATTTATAAATTGGAAGAGAAAAACGGAAAATTTACAATTCAAACAAATCACTAAAATTTCAATATTTCACTTTTCAAATCATAATTAATACATTTTAAAATATGTATTCTTATTCAAGAATAGGTCTTTTTTAATTTTAAAATTGAACATTTTAATTCTTAAAGTTCTGCAAGAATTAGAGTTAATTCAAGTTTAACAACAAATTAGGTCAAAACAACAAAGCCAATGCAAGTGTAAATATTTAGCTTGAATTTGGTTGCTTAATAATGAATGTGTCTCGCATACTTTTAAGTAATTAGCAAAAGTATAGAGACAAAGTATCTTCAAGTTTGACAGTGGCTTAGATGTTAAGAACAGTCGATGCAACCATGTCAGTATACACCTTTTAAAGTATAAATATTTAATTTTAATTTGATTACTCATTAACGAAATTGTCTTGCATACTTTTTGAGGAATAAGCAAAAATGTAAAGACAATGTATCTTCAAGTTTGACAGTGGCTTAGATGTTAAGAACAGTCGATGCAACCATGTCAGTTTACACCTTTTTTAAAGTATAAATATTTAGTTTTAATTTGGTTACTCATTAACGAAATTGTCTTCCATACTTTTCGAGAAATAAGGTTACTTAATAATGAAATTGTCTTGCATACTTTTCGAGAAATAAGGTGACTTAATAATGAATTTGTCTGGCATACTTTTTGAGGAATAAGCAAAAATGTAAAGACAATGTATCTTCAAGTTTGACAGTAGCTTAGATGTTAAAAACATGTCAATTTACACCTTTTAAAGTATATAAATATTTAGTTTTAATTTGATTACTCATTAACGAAATTTTCTTCCATAGTTTTCGTTAAATAAGGTTACTAAATAATGAATTTATCTCGCATACTTTTTGAGGAATCAGCAAAAATGTAAAGACAATGCAATGCAAGTTTGACAGTGGCTTAGATGTTAAGAACATGTCAGTTTACACCTTTTAAAGTATATAAATATTTAGTTTTAATTTGATTACTCATTAACGAAATTTTCTTCCATACTTTTCGAGAAATAAGGTGACTTAATAATGATTTTATCTCGCATACTTTTTGAGGAATAAGCAAAAATGTAAAGACTATGTATCTTCAAGTTTGACAGTAGCTTAGATGTTAAAAACATATCAGTTTACACCTTTTAAAGTATATAAATATTTAGTTTTAATTTGATTACTCATTAACGAAATTTTCTTCCATACTTTTCGAGAAATAAGGTGACTTAATAATGATTTTATCTCGCATACTTTTTGAGGAATCAGCAAAAATGTAAAGACTATGTATCTTCAAGTTGGACAGTAGCTTAGATGTTAAAAACATATCAGTTTACACCTTTTAAAGATACAAATATTTAGTTTAAATTTGATTACTCATTAACGAAATTGTCGTTTCAAGAAATAATCAAAAATGTAAAGACACTGCTTTTTCGTCCAATCTTCAAGTTTGATAGCGACTTACGTCATAACGACAGCGGATACAACTGTAGCAGTGTTTGAGGAATTATATTTATGAATAGCAATAATAATAATAATACTGTGTTTGTTTGTATTCGAACTCGATTGGGGATTATAGCGAAATGCATCCATCGCACTATTTGTGCAGCGACCGAGTTTATCGCGCTCTGCCATACATATATATATAATGTGTATCTGAAGAAGTGGGTAAAAAATGTTTATCTTCGCCGATTAGATTAGCCTTTGCCTAGTCGATATTATCCGCTGTGAAATTTTCGCATTTCACAACTCGAAAACTTTCATTTCTATTACATTACAATATTTCAAACAAAATTTTTGTTATATATTTACACATTACATTTAAAAATAAACTTCTGATATCATAATGATAGTATTTGCAATAGATTGTAATGTTTAAATTATTAAATACATTTCGAATTTAATGTTAATTAAAAAAATGAGTAATAATTATAGAATAACAATGGTTTCAATTAGCATTATAATGGTCATTATTTGTAAAATGAATGTTTTAAAACTGAAGAGAGAATAGAACTTTAACTAATGATAGTTCTAAAGCGATTGCAGTGAAAGTTGTTGTATTGTAAACGGTGGGAGTAGATGTAGTATACTGATGAATATATTGTCTCGAGAATAGGAATAAATGAGTTGTAGTAATGAAATGATTTTGGTTTGTAATTATAGTGGTTGTATCATCGATAAATGTGTGTGTAACTGATAGACATAAAGAGTAATCATCATATTAGAAGTAGTACTAAATATTAGTCACGTCAATGGCAATTAAAAAAAAAACTGGTAGTTGTCGTTGAAACAGCAGTTAAATAACAACTTTACATTGCTATGGTAACCAGTAGCAGTAAATAAAAGTAAGATCATTTGCATAGATTTCGAAGGAATAGAAGTTGAATATGTTTTGTATGCAATAAACGTATTACGTATTACTACAACAGTGTTGAGGAATATTTCCGATTTGTTTATGCTTTTATAAACGCGGAAAATAAAATCGTAAGATTTACGATCACTGATGGCAAGAAGGAGTCTGTTTAATACAGAAGCAATGAGAGAAAAGCAAAAAAATGAATAGAAGAGAAGCGTACGCGCTCGTATTTACGAGGACATTCACCGTGATAAAATATGCATATCTTAGGAGGAAAAGCTTTAAAGCCGTTCATGCGCTGGCCTAGCAATCATGTTTTATTTTGTTTATGTTTTGTTTTTTTTGATAACATCATCTGTTTGCGCGTTTCTGATTGGTCGTTTCCGAAAGTATAAAACCGTTTCAAAAATCGTTCAAAAAAGTCCAGTTTGGAAAGGAAGTTCGACGACGACGATGTTGATGGAAAAATCGACGGCGATTTTAGTGGCCGTAAAACGGCGTTGCGAATAGATATCAGGTGGGAAGCGAAAATGTTAATGGCTCAATTAGGACCCAAGGAGGAAATTTCTTATTGGACTTGAATGTCATAAAATCAATGATAAACTGCCTGCAATAAACCGTCGGATGGAATCTGCGAAAAATAGTTTTGCTGCTGCTGCTTTTTTGTATGTTTTAATTTGAAATTATTGTAAATAATATGAAAGGCAAGATGAAATATGATCACGATTAATGTTCTGCAAAAAAAAATAGATGTCGCTGGATAAAATATGAAGACGTTAACTTTAGTCAAGATTGAGAGGAACAGCTTTTATGGATATGCATAAAAGTAGTCAATTCCATGCTAAGAATACGTAATTTTGTATGTTAATCCAAATGCAGCATCTAAAGTAAATTCCACGAAGTTTTGAACCTCTGTTGAACTATTTCATCAAGATCAAACATACTTTGAATGTATCATAAATATCTTCAAAAGTGGAATAATTTCATCAATATTATATACAGTTTGAATAAGAAAAAACTACGTTTGTATAAACAAATCTATAAAACTTGCAATAACTTTTGTTATTTTTTCAAGATTAACTATAGAATTATTACATTCGTTGGAAATGTTAAGGAAATTTGTCACTGGAAATGATTTTAATACAAAGACAAAATTATTCACAAGCTAAAGCAGATTTTCATTCTAATTTGTATTTACTAACTTCAGTTTCGTGCAATACTCTCAATGTAATCACTTATTAATTTGGTAATTACTTTGATGATGAGGTTGATAATTGATGGGAAATAATTTAACATTCACATTTCTTGAATCTTTGATCATCAATCTAAGTTCTACAATTGTAGCAGATATTATTTAAATTTAAACAGAAATAACAAGTTTCAGTTTTAAGAGTCAAATTCATGTTGATAAACTTTGATAAAATCGAAATGAATTATGTAATATTTTGTATCAATCACATTCTAAAACTTGTCTAACATAATCATGGATTGTCTCAGGTATAGTGAAAGAAACAGCACAATTATCTAAATGAAAAATTTCGTAAAATTCAAATTTCAAAAATTGACAAATTATTTTGATGATGAGGTAGATTTAGTTGAAAATTGATAGAAAAAAAGAACAATTTAACATTCACATTTCTTGAATCTTTGATCATCAATCTAAGTTCTACAATTCTACAATTGTAGCAGATATTATTTAAATTTAAACAAAAATAGAATAGTTTCAAGAGTCAAATTCATGTTCATAAACTTTGATAAAATCCAAATGAAATATGTGATATTTTGTATCATTCACATTCTAAAACTTGTCTAAAATAATCATGGATTGTCTCAGCTATAGTGAAAAAAAACAGCATAATTATCTAATTTCGTAAAATTTAAATTTCAAAAATTAACAAATTATTTTGATGATGAGGCAGATTTAGTTGAAAATTGATGAAAAAAAAAGAACAATTTAACATTCACATTTCTTGAATCTTTGATCATCAATCTAAGTTCTACAATTCTACAATTGTAGCAGATATTATTTCAATTTAAACAAAAATAGGATAGTTTCAAGAATCAAATTCATGTTCATAAACTTTGTTAAGATCTAAATGAAATATGTAATATTTTGTATCATTTACATTCTAAAAATTGTCTAAAATAATCATGGATTTCGTAAAATTCAAATTTCAAAAATTGACACAACTTTTGACAATAATATACAGTGAAACCTCGCTTAACGAGCATAAGGAATTGTAAGAAATATGACTCAAAATATGAATCGTAATTTACATGGGTTTATATGGAAAAACGTGTCTCAAAAATCGGAAAATTTTGGAACGGATTAAACTCGTTGAGCAAGTTTCCACTGTATTTATAGTAATAATTTATGAGAATGTATGAATGATTAGCTGAAATCTGGAGTGTCGTTAGTAAAGTATGCAGATTGCTGTTGCATCTCTCGAACGGCCATTTGAACTTTGATTCAATTAAACTCGTTGATTGTTCCAATTCTTTGCCATGTCGAACATTTATTAATTCCAATTCAGCCGTTCTCCAATACAGCCACATACACACACACACACAAACACTCATACATAACTAAAATTACGTACACAGGCGAGCGCATTGCGATGCGAAACGCGCTGATCCAGCAGCAAAACTCTGCGGGCAAGCAGAAAAAGCCCTGGCTCGCTCACACTAACAAAAAAAAAATGTGTTCTTCAGACAAAATACCACCGATTCATTAGCTGTCATTGGATACTTTGGAAAACCTCTTTTTATTCGTCCTCCGTTTCTCTCTTCGGCTACACGAAAAATTAATGCTTCGCATTGCAAAAACAACAACTTGAAATGAATCATCGAGTGTTGCTGCTGCTGCTTCCGAATCCAAAAATATATGATGGCAGAACAATGCGCGCGATTTTCTCAACAAAACCAAGCAAAAATCTGTACTCTTCAAGAATAGAGAGATAGAGCAATTACGTTAGAGCGCAGATCCGCGAAATAGATTGTCGGTAGGGCATTATATCAAGGATAACGGTGGAGAACAGTGACTCGGATTTGTGCAACGGTCGCTCGCATTCAATATATGGATTTTCTTTGCATTTTTTTGCATCTCTGCGCCGAGTGCATCTTGCATAATTGAATCTAGATAACAAATGTCCATTAGATGGAAAGAGAAAGGGAGACGGAGATACGAGCAGAGACAGATCTGTTGGATCGAAATCGAAGCTAACAAGCAATTACGTAACGAAAAACCGAAGAGAACCTCAGTTTCGTTTCGTGTTTTAGTTTTTTTTTCATTCGTAATTTTCGTGTTGCAACAGTAAAAGCGTCTCAATTTAATACAAATTACGCTGACATTCGTGGATCTACCAAAAAAATACATAAAAAAATCAGTTACAAATGTAGTTTTAATAATATTCATGAACAGTTACCTAAATCATCAGCAACAAAAAAAAGATATGTGTATTACTAAATTACACTATTTAAAAACCAATTTTGGTTCATCTTCAATTCAATTTTAATTCAACAAAAACAAAGTCAATTATAGCCATCATTATTTTAATTGCAATAAATTTGTGTTTTTCTTGATATTTTTTCTCTTTACTAATTATTAATATTAATAGAAGATGTTCAAATTGAAGTTATTGTTAACGCGAATTCAATGATTTCGTCTGATCGATGATGCATAATGCAATAAGATACACGTCTAATTGTTGGTGTGAAATCATTCGCGTTGGGATTTGCGCTCTCTCAGGGCCATCCGTTCGTTACGGAGCGTTAATTTCTGTGTTTTGTTTGCACAATCCAGACACAGTCTGCACACTTGACTCGTCTCCACGCATTTCGGATGTTGTGCAGATCCTGTTTCAGAGGAATCATCAAAAAAATAAACAACAACAATTAAAAAATAAAGACATAGAAATTCATTCAAATAAAGAAAATCTTGATAAATTTCCAGAGCTGTAGAGTTGCGAGATATAATAATTCTGTGTTAATAAAATCGAAGAGATAAAGTTGTAGAGTTTAATTTTACCAGTATTTAGTATTGGTCGATGATGTAAGCAGCAGCAGCAGCTTCAACGAAATCACGTGCATTCCGTCGGAATGTCGTGTGGTCTATCTGGAATCGATTTTGCAGCGAGTCCGTCCGTCTCCTCAGACGTTTCTTGCTTGCTGCTGCTGAATGCAATTGAGAACGTCTCGAATTTAACTTTATAAATATGTAAAGATTGTGTGTGTGTATGTGCTTTGATGAATTTCCTTCTTTCCAATTGCTGCACGATCGCAGCGAAACGAAAATGCAAAATTTCGCCAAATGAATGACAGAACAACGAAGCTGCATTACATCAGCAAAAGCCTGCTGCTGCTGCTGCTGCCTGCATTTCGCGCTGGCGCTCTCCTCCTCCGCCACCGCCGCCTTGGATATTACGTAATCTCCCCCTCGAGTGAATGACAATGCCAAGAAACGAATGCATTTTATTGCATTGCAGAATCTATTAGAAAACAACGTTTCCCATGTACAATGCTACCTACCTGTTTCTGCTTCTTGCTATTAATCTTTCCGACGAAGCCGCAGCAGATTCGATGGACGTTCTTCATATGCAAAAGCAGGTTTTCAGAATTCACAGTAAATCTGCTGCTATTAACTAACGGCCGTTTTCAATAAATATCACAAATATTTCCAACACAAAACGCTTATTAAATTCGTGTTTTTTTTTTAGATAAATAAGAGAATTTCTTCTTCATTTACAAATTTTCAATCTAATATACAATAAATATCTCAACTTTGACTAAATAATTACTTATTGCAATTATTTCTTTTGGTAAAATTTAAAAATTTCGATTTGGTAATTTTTTTTTTGAACAAAATAAATTTCTTCACAGATTTTCAATTTTTCATATTTATGGTAAATTTTTAATAAATCCTAAAATACAATAAATATCTCAACTTTTGGTACATTATTATTATTTGTGATTATTAATTTTGATAAAAATCAGCAATTTTGGAATTGATTTTGAAAAGAAAAATTTGTTCAAAAATAAATTAGATTTTCAGATATTCTGCTCCAATTTTATTACTTATTGAAAATATTTCTTATGATGAACATCAGAAAAGGTAAATTTCTTTATATACAAAAAATTTTCACTCTAAATTGTATTAGCAGTAAAAATTTGCCTATTAATTAACATCAGTTTACGTTTATGCAACTTCTTCATGATTTTGAAAACTCTTTAACATATTGAGCTGTAAAACTTAAGTAACAAATACAAATGCATATTTCCAATACAAAATTTCTTTTTCGAATTCATCCGAAAGAAAAAAAACGACATATTAAGATTTATTTATAGCAAAAATGAAATTACATCAAACTTTTTTATACGTATATTACCATTATTATGTAACCTTTCTCGTGTAGCTACATCAGTACATATTGCGTTATATAAATTTTTGGCCGAGAATAACTTTGCATTTACATTTCGTACACACGTAAATATTGATTAAACCACTCGAATTCGTCTGCCACAAAAATTCTGCACGCTCGTTCCTTCACTCTCACAATTCGTTTTACTCGTTTCTCTTTCGAGCAATTTTCTGTGTATTATTTGCGAAACATTTCCATACACAACACAAATTTTATCGACTTCCCTACCGAACGAATAAAACGCTGCGAATATAAAAAAAAATATATGTAAAGGAGAAAGACATATGCGGACGAACGTTGAAAGAAGTGTAAGAAAAATCTTGAGGAATATTCATGTATAAAGACAAGGAGCAATCGTCTCCGGCGTTTTCTTGCATAATCCACGTTATTGGCCATGAATAATAGATGAGACCATATTCTATTTCACGCGACTTTAATTGATTGTAAAGCACATTAATTACATTTCCATTCATCCGACGACGGACTCATTCGAATTCTAAACAGACTATTTTAATATTGCTGCTCTTATGAATTGCGGCGATTCGTTCAATAATTTCTTACATGCATAATTGATTTAACGTAAAGTACAATTTAGTTTAACATCTAACAACTGAAAAGAGTTTTAATAAAGTTTTAAATAAAGTTAAGCAACGTGTGTGGCTTTGAAATGGTGACCATTATGAAGTACTGCAGTTATTATTTCAACTTTGCATTCTCAAGTTTTCAGCAGAACAGCGACGCGACGTATTATTATTAGTCGATGACGAAAATAGAATGACATGAGTTATAGCCACGCATTTCTGTCACACACAAACTAAAAAGCCAACGTTTATTAGGCGACAGATAACCTAACACACTTTACACAACATTTGTATTCAAACACGAACGCGATTCAAAATATAGAGGAGAAATGTTATGTAAAAAGGTATTTCGCATTTTCAAACTTGATGAAATACCGTTCTAAATACAGCAGTAGCTCGCACAATGCGGCTTCCGTCAGTCCGGATTGAAANNNAAAGAAATTCTAAATTTTGTATGTATTTAATTCTTCGATTAATCAAGTCTTCCAATTCATCCGCACTAAGCGAGGTGTTTTGCTGTACTAATAGAAACAAAAATTATAATGTTTTACGCATCAAAGAGGTGAAATTATAATGCGAAACATTGACAAAGAAAATGTTAAATCGATAGTTTTAATAATCGTGCGACAGAAAAAATGGATTAATTGGGATATGGATGTAAATAAAAAAAATAGTGGTGCGAATAGTGGTTTCATAATTACCGATTATCTGGTAATACCGCAAAAGCCGGAGAGTGTAAAAATTTAAAAAAAAAATAAAATTAAATAAACAGGTGAATAATAAATAAAGCGAGTTTCAATTTCGCGAATCGATGGGGAATTCTCCAGTTTATTTATCAAATAATACAAAAAAAAAAACGAGGAGAGGTGAGGTCCCCCCTCATAATAACGGGCATCAAGCGAATCGCTGGAAAAATTCGTTTATAATTTTCCGCGAATAACGGGAAGGGACAAAACACGAATATTTCCCGACGCAGAATGTTTAATAAAAGCTAATGAATATATAAACGATAATAGTTGTTTGATGTCATCAATTAAATTTATTTCTTTTTATATAATATTTATTTGCGTTTTGCCGAATCCAATTTTGCTTTCTACGAAATTGGGAAATTTGTATTTGGAACTTGATTTTCTTTTCAGTTGCTTTGAGTCCAATTTTCATACATCTTTTATATTCGTTCAAAACTTAGTTAAATTTGAGGAAATTTCTAAGTGGAACTCAAAGATTTTTTTCAATTGCTTCAATAATACCACAGGGTATTGCTTTGGGTACAATTTTCATACATCTTTTTTATTCATTGTTAACATCTGACCAAAACTTAGTTGAATTTGAGGACATTTCTAAGTGAAACTCGAAGATATTTTCAATTGCTTCAATAGTACCACAGAGTATTGCTTTTGGTCCAATTTTCATATATCTTTTATATTCATTGTTAATATCTGATCAAAACTTAGTTGAATTTGAGGAAATTTCAACGTGAAATTCGAAGATATTTTCAAATGCTTCAGACGTACCACAGGGTATTGCTTTGGGTCCAATTTTCATATATTCATTGTTAATATCTGATCAAAACTTAGTTGAATTTGAAAAAATTTCTAAGTGAAATTCGAAGATATTTTCAAATGCTTCAGACGTACCACAGGGTATTGCTTTGGGTCCAATTTTATACATATTTCATATTCGTTGTTAACATCTGATCAAAACTTAGTTGAATTTGAAGAAATTTCTACGTGAAACTCAAACATTTTCTTTCAATTGCTTCTTGGCGTACCACAGGGTAGTGTTTTGGGTCCAATTTTCATATATCCTTTACTCTGAAGCGAGTTAACTATTTTCCAAAAATCAATATAATTCAATATGTTTTCATTCGAAATCGAAATTTACATAGAAAATCTCGATTCGCAACAACAGTTAATTTATTCGATTGCAGCCTCAAAACTCAACTGAAACAGTTCAAATCGCAGGATTTAAGAATTTTAAGAATGTAATTTGATAAATATGATTTCAGCAAAGTTTATTACTAACTCATTTACCAAATGTTCAAATTGAATAGCAAAAAAATATTTCGGTTTGTGAAAATGTAATAAATGTAATGATGCAGAAATCTTGAATAGTTGGCGTGAAACTAGAGAGGGAAGAATAAAAAATAAAAAAGTTACTAGAAAAATTAACTTGCCTGGTACGTCACTAAATTGGTAACCTTAAACACAAAAAAGAGAAGCTAGTTTAATTCATCTGTTAAATTTCATCAATGCGGAAAGGTTCATATATATATTTAATTAATTAATTATTTTTTTTTGTGTAGTTTTAATCGAAGAGACGGAACTATAGTTAGTAGCTAAAAAGTCATTTATTCTCAACAAGATTGATATTCTCCAAGCAATTATGTAAGAAACAATACAAACAATAAAAAAAAAACAATCTAAATGCCAAACTACTAAATTTCAATTTGATGTTCTTTCTTTCTTTCAATCAATCAGGAATTACCAGCGTACTTTTTCCGAAGCCCAATTCGCAGAGATCGAGCGGTTTTTCCCTGAACAATGTAATACAATTTCGTGTTTCTTTTTCGATCCGTGCACTGAAGTTTTTGAATTTTATCGCTCGAAACGTTACGAGTTTTCTTTTTGTATGGAAATCACTGCTGTTAGCAATTAATTTATCGCGTCGCGCAGCAAATAAATTAATATCTAATTCGGTATATTACTGTTGTTACTGCAGGCGTTTAAATGAATATACGCAAAGACGTCTCTTGATTAGTTAATTGTTGTTTTTTTTTTAATTTATCATAACGCGATTTGAATAATTCATCGAGCGCGAAATGCTCTCACGCCGCTCAATTCTCTCTTTCTCTCTGTGTGTGGAATAGAAACACGATTCTTTCTCGAATCTTCGACGTACCCGTACGTTTCTTGGATTTGTTTTTCAGTGGATAAAAGCAGGAATTCTACCCAAGGAAAGCTTTCGTTTTAACGCTCAGTTAGTTTAGTTTAATTGCTTAGGAAATGTAGGATTTTCTCTAATTTTCATATTTTATCTAGTTTACATTTGATTTCCATTAAATGTTTAATTTATATTGAAAAAAAAAAACAAATAAATTCATTCGTAAAGTAGAAATGAGAACTAATTTAGAAATAATTCCAACAATCACAGTTTTCATGATCCAAAACTTTTATAAGTTTGTAAAGATTTTCTGTAATAATTTTCAATTTTCTCGTTTACTTATACATTCATTTTTCCTAATTTTCTATACATTAACTTCAATAAAATTAGCAAATTGTAGTTTGGAATTTCCCAAAAATTATCAAGTTTCTATCAACTTTAAAGCTTATCAATTTTTCATAAAATAATTGCATAAAAATTATTATCAGAATCTAAAAACGTAAATAGATTTAATATTCAAAACTGTATTAATAATTGATCTGCAAAACAAAAAGGAAAATTTAAATCATAAAAAAGTATATAAATTTATTAAAAGATGCTGCATTAAAGAAAAAAAATTCAATTAAAATCAAAACCTTAATTAAAATTGCAAATTTTCCAAGCGATTTTCCGTCAAGAGCTTCGAGAAAACAACAACAACAAACAAACAAACAAAAAACACTTTTTCTCTTTCAAACTGGGAATAATCCAATTATACACAAAAAAAATACTTCTCGCCTAATTAATGATTTAATTAATTGATGGAACAGTTTTCAGCCTCGACGAAGAAAGTGTACGTTGCTGGATTATTGTTATTTTTTTGCTTCTACTTTTGTTGTTCTTGCAACATAAACAGCACGAGACGAACCGGAGAAGAAAAACAAATAAACAGAAATGTTTCGTTCTCGCAAATAAAACGACGGAGAGACGAAAAGAAAACAACAAAATGGAAACTGGATGATGATAAAGGGAACATTTTTCTGTTTACTCGCGGCGCACTTTTTCCATCCATTGTTGTTGTTTAGATTAAATTCCTTTTTCGCGAGTTGCGCGTCACGTACACATTATTCATTTCCATTAATTTCGACTTCGATTACAACAAACGATCGATGAAATAGTAATGAATCTTTGCGTTTCTGCACAGTTCATGATGATACTAATTTCAATTCGTAATCAATAACTTCACCAATTACCAACAATAAATTTGAATTGAATGCTATGCTTTGGGGGGGGGTCAACAGACAAGTATTTGTTTATTATTAAATGAAATGCGCGAACAACAAAGGTTCTTTTCGTGTAAAGGGATTGTATTGCGCGTTGTGTGTGGAGAGATAGAGCGGAACAATGGTGAATACAAACAGATGTATAGCTATGGGCTAAGGCAGTTTAAGTTCAATGAACACTGAACACGGAGTGTAATCTAATTGCTGTCGTGCGAGGCCAATGAATGCGAACTTATTTAAGCTTATTTCAGCTGGGCGCATTTAGGGCTTTAGTTACCGAAGACACAAAGAGCGAGTAAAAGTGGAGAGAAGGCACACACTGTTAGTGTTATTAATCGTTAATTGGCGCGCGCGGCTTTGTGCGGATCTGCAGTGGAGGCGACTTGTTAATGCGTTATTAATATCTAATTACGACAATGGCTTTATCGGGGGGATGGCGAAATTGAATGGGAGCAGCGACAATGAGTTGGAACGGGATCGAGTGTAGAGAGAGAGAATGAGTGGATGATGCTGAAAGGGGGCTCAAATCCAATAGGGATTATTTAGTTCTATGGAGTCAGTGTAATGCATACGACCTACAGGTCAATTGATACAAGCCGTTGATGTCTTTCTACAGCAGTGCTTCGTCTGCACGCATCGAAGTTTTCATATTGATTTTTAGCTAATTCACGACTCACGAACAGTTTAACTCCCCTTTTGTTACATCAATCTATCATTACTTCATCCAATTAATAACGTTTTAATTTAAACGATTCTTACAAACATCACAAATTTTCTACTGGAAATTCTAGCTAAGAAATTAAATAGATTTGAATTTAGAGTTTAAAAGTAAGCAATATTTACACTGTTCCTTGAAAATTACTTACTTAGAACTTAGAAAAGTGGATTTTACAAAAATTAGGTAATAAAAGCAAGAAACATTTAAATTATTGTCTCAACAAAACAAACATTTTAAATATTTTTTTGAAAATTTAAATTTCGAAAACAAAACCTATTCAAAACGAGTTTTAAAGAAAGAAAAATTGTCATAAAGTAGATATAAAATTTCAAATATGAATAAAGTTTACTAAATTTTTAAATATTTCTCAAATAATTAGTAAAAAAAACAATTATTTTCCCCTTTTTAACTCCCCTTTTGTTACATCAATCTATCATTACTTCATCCAATTAATATTGTTTTAATTTAAACGATTCTTATAAACATCACAAATTTTCTACTGGAAATTGTAGCTAAGAAATTGAATAGATTTCCTTGAAAATTACAACTTAGAAAAGTAGATTTTACAAAAATTAGGTAACAAAAGCAAGAAACATTTAAATTATTGTCTCAAAAAAACAAACTTTTTATTTTTTTAAATTTAAATTTCGAAAACATAACGTATTCAAAATGAGTTTTAAAGAAAGAAAAATTGTCATAAAGTAGATATAAAATTTCAAATATTAATAAATTTTTAAATATTTCTCAAATAATTAGTAAAAAAAACAATTATTTTCAATTTAAATGTAACATAAAACAGTTATTTCTGTTTTTTTTTAAATCTACAAATGTTTATGAAAGTCCAATGTTGAAAAATATGCAAGTGAATTCCATTTATATATTTTTTTTGTTGTAATTATTTCAAATCGACACTTTACAACTTATTTATGTCGCGCATAACATTACTGTTCGCGCAATAGTAATTAATTGTAATTTATTTAGTATAAAACGTTCGATTCCTCACTTCTCTTATAAATCTATTCAATGAAAACATTTACATCTTTCGCTTTTTAATAACATTCAAAGTTAATCGTTGTTTAAGTATAATTAAATTTCTGTATATTTTTAGGAGAGAGTCGAACCGCAATTAATTTCGTTCCGGTTTACGGTTACGTTACAAGTAAATGTTTATAGTTCCAGATTCGGTTTCAACCGAAACATTTCGGTTCAGTTCCGATTGAAATGAAAAAAACAATTTAAATTTGTTAGTTAACATTTAAAATTTAATTTTAATTTAAAATGATTATGCGTTCCCACTGAATTAGACCTTGATGGTTTTGTATATTATGTATTTGTTTATTCGAAAAAATTTCGTTCCGATTTCGGTTTTTCAATTCAGCAATTATTCGTTCCGGTTACAGTTACGTTTCAGTTAAAAAATTCCGGTTAATTTCGGTTTTACGCTTCGACTCTCTGATTGTTATAAACAAAATTGTATAGTAATATTTTGTACATATTTATATTTTTTTATGGGCGTTAACCTTGTCCACTGCAAACATTTATAAATTGTTATTGCATAATGAAATGTTTATGCGAAAAACCTGATGTGTTTATTAACATTTTAATCTATGAGCACCGACGATAATAATAGCAATATGTGCGGCATTATCTAATCTGTAGACTAGATTCATAGAAAATATTGTGCATTTTGTAATGGATGCAATTGAAGCAAATAAAATGAAACTGCGATAATAAATCGAAATAAACAGCAATTACAGAGCGACGGGGATGATTTTCTCTTAAAATTGGACACCTGAAAAGCTAGACAATGCTTCGATTAAGCGGTTTTGGCGGTAATTCGCGAATTATAAACTGATTAAAACTTGGTAATTAATTGGTGGATGAGGGAACTGCAGAGATAGAGAGAGAAACGAACAAACGAAGTCTGAAATATGCACACTGCGAGTAGCTTGTAAACGACGAGTAAGTGTTAATTAGATTTGTCGCCGTATTCTTTCTTACATTTGCAATAAAACCCGAACGAACCCGTCGAATTACGAAACGCTGTAAACGGAGTCTCTTTATTGCCGCTTACGTTTCACGTTTAATTTTAATACCAATTTGTAAATATATATTCAATTATTCAATTAGCTTCAACAAAAAAAAAATAATACATTACAAACAAGTAAATGTAACGTGGATTTCTCGAATGTATGGATGTGAGAGGTGTGTGTGTGTGTATTATTATTATTTGCGTTCGCAATCAATATTCGGACGAAATTATAAATTTATAATTCATTATGCCGGCTGGCTGATCGATTCGATGGTTTTCGATGGCCGACATACATTATTGGATGTAAATTGGAAACTTGGTGTTCCGTGTGATGGGCATTGTGAACGCATCGATAATTACTGTTTGTTTATCAAAGTCTGTTAATTGAATCTGAAGATGTGTGTTTGATGTGGGAGGATGAGGTGGAGAAGGTTCAAAAGTTCGCAAAACTTTATTCTTTCAATTGATATGATAGAGGATGAACGTTGCTCTTAATTTGAGAAATTTAGCAATTCTATAATTAGAATTGCAATGTTGTGCAATTTCTACATATTTATATAAAACGATCTACAAATAAAGATAGTTCATTTAAACCAAATTTAGCTTAGCTTTGTTATTTTTCAATTTTCTTATAAGAAAAAAAAATGGATATTTTATAATCAACAAAAAAAAATCAGTTTAAATCTGCAAGATAAATTACAAGTGAACGTAATTAATACGTGCATTTATTTATTAAGATATATAGTGAAATAAAAATGATTTATTGCTTTTCATGAAAATTAGACTTAAATGTTAAATGAAGAATACAAATTTTGTAGTTCATTTAAATATGCAAATATTTAAAACTGTAAATAATGATTAATATAGTTTTAATAAAAATGGTTAATTTATTATAAAATATTGTTGTAATATGTTAAATTATTTAAGAGGTGAGGATTATCGTGTTGGAGGGATATTGAATGGAACACCTTTGATTGTTGGAGTTTCCGTTTTCCGATGAAACGTTGAGCGTAGGAGGAGGCCAGACTGGGCGATAAACGGATTAGAAAAGAGCGTTTGTATGGACGAGTGTGCGTATAGTTATAGGAAATTAGCAGTGTTAAATGCATGAACTGCGGGTCAATTAACTGAACTTGATAGTTAGTTATGGCAAGTGGAGTGAGCGAACGAACGAACGAACGTTGAAGGGCGGCGGGAGATGACGACGATGATGATGATGAGGGTGAAAGAGGGAAGAAGTCTGTTGCGAATGAGGGAGAGCGAGACGGACGGATGAAGAGAGTAGAGAGGACGAGAGCGAAACGGAGGGAGGTGGTGGAGGAGGAGGACCGACGTTGTCTGGGTTGAAGGACGCCCCGTCTGCGAGAGAGAAAAGCCGGGCCTCGGGTTGGGTTGGGTTGGGTATGTCTAGCTAAGCTAGGGTTCCTTGGGTTTGGGTTCGGCCCGTCGCGGCGCGGCACGGCACGGCACGGCCGGGTTCGAGAGGCGGACGCGTGTCGTAGGTCGCGCCGCGCTCTTTGTTGCCTTGTTTCGCGACCGCCGTTCGCCTCGCCTGCCTCCACCACCACCACTACTTCTCTTCTCTTCACTTCACCACCGCAACCTTCTTCTATTCTGCTCTCGCTCACTCCTCCAAGAAAACTGCATTCATTACAATAAATAACTCTCGGTCTCAACCACACCACACTCAAGACACATTTATTCAACGCACACTGCATACATGAACATGACCACACCAACAAAATAATATTAACAAATTATCAGATTAGCGAATCCGGAAGACGTCTCTTCAAGAAATCTCCCAGAAATTGTATTTTAACAATTGTAACAGAAGTTTGCTTCTTCTTCGACAAAAAAATAAATAAAAACTTGCGTTCATTCCTTCAA
Organism: Nicrophorus vespilloides; assembly: GCF_001412225.1. Classification (NCBI taxonomy): domain Eukaryota; kingdom Metazoa; phylum Arthropoda; class Insecta; order Coleoptera; family Silphidae; genus Nicrophorus; species Nicrophorus vespilloides. Next base: position 21,102 of record NW_017097308.1, read on the forward strand.
ACAAAACTGATTTACTCCACACTGTATTATCCACTCACTCGATCACTCATGTACAGAGCTAAACGAATCTAGAGATATGCTATGGCTACTAGGGATGTACTAAACAACAACAAATATATAGGGTTATTTATGGTTAGCGATGGTTACGATTTGTTGCTGTTGTTGTTGTTGGGTTTATTATAGTAGTTCCTACCTTGGGATATGCAGTACATGATCTGCCTGGGCACTTTAAGTCCTGCGGCCAGGCACGCCGCGAACGACGCCGAGAAGTTGATGGCCATCGCGTTGGAGGCGGCGGCGGCGGCAGCAGCGGCGGTCAACGAGTCTTCGGATGACGGAGAGTTAATTGGTGCGTGGCCGCGATGGCATTTGGGGGTGGCCGTGGTCGTTGGGGCAGTGGTGGTAGTAGTAGTAGCGGCAGCCGCGGCGGCGTCACTTCACGCACCACATGGCACTGGCACTCTAACAAACTGTTGTTGTTGTTGTTGTTGCTGCTGCTGCTGCTGTAGCTGTTGTTGATGATGATGATACTGCTGCTGCTGCTGAAGATGATGATTATGTTGAAGGTACTGCTGATGTTGCTGCTGTTGATGAAGATGATGTTGATGCTGTAGCACCGAGGGTTGATACGTTGTTGACCAGCAACACTTTGTAGAAGCAGAAGACGATGGCGACGAAGAACTAGCTGGAGTAGTACGTGCAGCTGTGACACTAGGCCGAGGACGGCGGTCGCGATGACGGCGGGAAGGAGTTGCACTCGCGGATGCAGCGGGATCCATTTAGGACGGCCTGCATACACAATTTCGCCGCTCTTAGGTTTCGGTTCGCGCGCTCGTATGCTCTATGTATGTATGTGTGAGTGTGTGTATATATATATATATATTTATACGTATAGATGCGTGTGTGTGTGTTGTGCGCGCGTGGTGATGATGATGATGGTGGTAGTAGTAGTGGTGGTGATGGGAGGTGGAGGTGGTGGTGGTGGAGTAGACGGTGGTGGCGGGGGTCTCACTCTGCTGGTGCGGTTCTCGCTGCCGACAACAACGAGCTACGATGATGCGTGGTGGTAGAATGGTTGGAGGAGATAGCCTAGCCTAGCTCGCTCTTGCTTGCTTGCTTTGCTGACTGACTACGACGGCTCCGACCTCATGTTTCCTCTAGAGCCCCGTATGTGTATGTATATATATGTATGTATGTGTATGAGTGCTTCGTACGTTCGTTCGTTCGGCTGCTCGGGCCGAGAACTGCGGAGGAAAGGCTCCGTCGCCGATGCTCGACGGAAAGGCCCCGCTCTATCGGGACTCTCTCGAACGCTGTCGAACGCTCGTCGCACACGTATATACCGTCGTGCTCCTCTCTCTGTGTGTGCATATGCGGACAGAACGAGGAGTAAGGAGTAGAATAAAGAGGACGAAGAGGAGGCGGCGGCGGTGGCGGTGGCTGCAGTTGTTGTGGAGGAGGATTAAACGAACGAACGAACGGACAGGAGAGAACACGACCACACGACGGCTCTCCTCTAGCTACAACTACCCGATCCTCTCTCGCCTCCTCAGCTCAACCAGCGGCAACCTCGTCGTCTCGCGAGGAGAGTACATACAACCAAAACCTATATAAACCGGCACAACAACACACAGACAACGCACACAGTGTTGCCGTCGTCGTCGTCTTCGCCGCCGCCGCCACCAAACTCTACTCTCTCTATCTCTCTTTCTACTTGTGTATATATTTATACCAAGTCCACCGGAATGGTGTGGAGCAAACAGTACGTTCTCCTCGATCTGCTGGTGCTTCTTCTGATGATGCCAGCAGCAGCAGCAGGAGGATGGCGGTGGTGGTTCCATGTGTCGCCACTGCCGCCGCCGTCGCCGCCACCTTCGATCCTCTCTCTCTCTCTCTTTTCCCTCTGCATCCGCCGCCGCCGCCGCCTCCAAATCCATCCACCCACGTTCGCAGCCAGTCTACATGCACACGTGCATCGCGCCGGCCCGTTGCACCCGAATCAATATCACACATTATCGCAAAAAAGTCCTTCTCCGACCGCCCTCCGCCGCCACCGCCGTTCCCTTTTCCCCGGCGCCGCCCCCAACTTCTCCAGACCTCTCTTCTCTTCCTTCCTTCTTCCTTTCCATTCCTTTCGCCGCCGCCGCACACTTCCAGGGCTGCTGACCTACGCACTACTTGCTGTGAAACTTTGACACAATTCCCGATCCCCACGACCATCCTTTTATTTGCTCATTGCATCCAATAAGACACCGGCGACGGCATCACCCTCATTACATCATCATAACAGCGCGCCGAGACCTCGGCCAAACAAAACAACGAAACGTTCTTTCTCACTCACTCAGAGAGAAGAACACCAGAAGAGAAGAGAACCTTCGACCAACTCTCACACACACACACACAAACAAAACGGCAAAAGCAAAACGACCAGAAACTGGACTTTTCCATTCAGCAAAACCCATTGCCAATTTCTTTCACATCTCCTTAAACGCATACTTCTTTTCCACTTCTCGTTTTTCACTTCTCGTTTTCTTCTTATTTTTCCTCTTCTTCACCATTTCATTCTTCTCCACGACAGAACTTACTCATCTCCTCGGAACCGATTTATTATGGCATTTCCAGAATCCTGTTAACTCGCGAAATCTAAACAGGCTTACTCTCCTCAGCCATTAACTCTTAATGCTTGACACACGTATAGTTTTCAATGTAAAAGTGACGTGCTTTCGTTCACAGCTATTATGCATTCATTTTTTAATCTATTTAATCATTTTATCATCTATTAAAGTTTTTCTAAAGTACAAAAGATGTACTTAGATAATCAACAATTTTACAACATTCATAGTATACTGTGACTAAGATCAATTATAAGTTTTGATTCAAAGTGACTTCTGCTCAATTGTAGTTCGTATTTTAATGTATTTCAAAATGAATTTATGTCAAGTACTAAAAAAGAAGGAACTTTATACACTTAAAATTTGTCATTTATTTCATCCTTAAGTGATCAAATCTATTACTCATCACAAGATGCAGCAAAAATCTTTGTATAATTGAATAAATTTAACAAAAATTCTTAAATTTTACACATTATTATTGTAAATCAACATATTTCAAGAAAAACACCTTTCGTTTATATATTTACTATTTAACTATTTTTTTTAATTTAATTAATTACAAGATTTCAGCAGCTATAAAATTATTTTAATAAGTTTTGTTTTAAATTCTTATTACGGATAAATTTGCAACATTGTTTCCTTTCGTAAAATTTCCTTTGTCTATTTATCCAGTGTTTCTCGTTTCACCCAGAATTTGTTTGATTTTCTCATATTTTTCATTTACGCAACGCGTTCACGTTTTCCCCGGTATTAATAGGTGCAGCGTATTTGCACATTTCCCAAGCTTAAATTTGAACAATGCGAAGCGTGGAAAAAAGAAAAATGTTTTTTCAAAAGCAAAAAAAATAAAACGAACGGACGGAGCAAAGTGGAATTGATATTTAGTGTTACGAGCAGCAAGCACAACATTTTAATCGGCGACATGAAAAGTTTGTTACAGAAATGTTGGAGAGCACAGAGGAGGCTGGGAAAGGAATGAAAGTCAATAAGACATAAATCGTAGCCGCAGGTAATCAGATTCAGATGACAATAGATAAATCCCGAAGCCTGCTCGCTTCGAATTGTCATTTGACTTCTTCAATCGCTAATTTCTATCGATGACCATAGCAGGAGAACATGATCCGAAGATCCACTCTTCAATTTCAATTTATTTATGTAACATAATTGTCTGCGATTTAGATCGAACGATTCCACAAATACTTTTTCATCATACTCTTTTTGTTGTTGTTTGCTTTGAAGTAGTTTCAGTTTGCAGCGAGTGTAATAATTTCAAATTTTGGAGGGATTTCTGCAACGTTGCGCGGCGTTAATGAATGAGCGGGAGAAAGGGCTTTTTGAATGGAAAATGCAAACTGAATTTATCTGTGTCTCTGTGTGTGTGTGTTCTCGTTTTCATTCTGCTTTGGGTTTTCCCGCCGCTCGAACTAGGCTCGACGGTGGAAACTTTTTAATTTCCAAAATATTGTTACACAATTAACGCTCGTCGGGGGGCGGATTTTCGCAACAAGTGGTCTTCATCCGCTCAGCAACACTTCATAAATACTATTACTGCGAAACCGTTTTATTACTGCCTCTATTACTATTATTAATATTAACATCAAATTCCGCCCATTCATATAAACAAATAAAAAATTGATCGCACAAACCAATCTGTTTAATGCACGAACTGTAGCAATTACAATTTTATGTTTACATATATAGAAACTGAACGAATCTCTCTATTTTTCCACGGATCACAACCAAAACGGTCGCTGCGACATTTCCTTTCTTATATTTTTATCATTATTTTATTCTTGGTGTCCGTTAAAGCAGCGTGTTTCATTTAGTTAATGAATTTCTTTTCTTCATTCATAAGAAAATTTCCGCGAAATGATTTCCATTGATGCGGCTAGAAGCAAGACCAGACCATTCAGCATTGTCGGTCTGCACAAAACGCGCTTCTCGTCGGTGGTTGATTTCTACGGTTTTCACTCTGCACCCAAATACAGCGGAGAGCAACGAGATATTTGAATCCCGCATTTTTCCGAAGAAATTACTATACGTGGAACCGACAATGGAACATTACAAAATTGTCAATACAGTCTGCTCTTCACTCCAGTTTCTCTCGAAACGAAACATTTCTCCTTATTTTTTTTTGCAAAATGTGAAGGAATTAAATTAAAAATAAGAAGTTGTGTATTTAAGAAAGATACTGGAGGACCGAGTGGAATTAAAATGTAAATATAATCTGGAAAATGTAGCAGAAAATCCATTAGAGCGTGCCGACGCGTTTTAGGCTAGAATAATATTTTCGTTCCTTCTCCGCCTCCGCCGCTTCGGAAACGAAAATTGTTTAGGAGGAGTGCGGTTTTGGTACCTTGGAAAAACAAGATTTCGTTCGTTTCGTTGGATGGTCGAATATTCCGCATTTTCCCTTTTAGATAAATGCCGGAGCTCCGGTCTCCTTCTCGAGGGCAAATCACTCGTTCCTTCCCAAAGAAAATAAAAAACCTCATCACCCTGCCTTTTCTGTCCTCAACACATTGTTTTCAAATCATTATAAATTTAGATAAACATGTCTTCAGTTTAGTGCTCTTTCTTTCTTCCCACGATTCAATTCGATTTTCACCAGTCTCATATGTTACATAAACCATCATTATTATTTTAAACTAACTCTCCAATTTGTATTCTTATTAACAACACGATCTACAATTTTGCAACTAAAGCATTTACATAACTAATTGAATTTATCTTTGATTCAACGTAGAAGTTGATTTGAAAGAAAACGCACTGATTTTCGTGTCCATTTTCGTTTGGTTTTGCTTTGAATAAAACACGAATTTATATCTGTTAACAAAAAAATGTTTAGTTTTGAGCCACCAATAATAGTTTGTGCGGGGCCGACCCGATCATTAGAACCAATAGGAATTGTTAATAACGAAAAGAACCGGGGGTAACCGATCCCTCGTTCAGCGTTTAGCGATATGATTTGCAGCTGCAACTGCTGATTTTTATCGCTACGCGTAGATACGCAAAAATGTTTTCCTATAGAAATCGTCCAAAATTTTTTATTACTTTCTTATCTCCTATTCCTTTCTTTTCGTGGCCCAATAAGAATTGTTTAAATTTTCATAGCAGTTGTGATTCGCAGTTTAAAACCTTACATAATCATTTCGTTTTAATTACATTTTTTTAACGAATATGTATTTTTTTTTTAATATTTTCATTTGGATTAAAATTTAACAAATATTAAAAACCACACAAAACGTACATAATTTTATAATAAAATGCTTTCATGTCAAAGATTAAGTAAATTCTACCAAATATAATTTCTTCTTAATTTTCTCATAAAACCAATGATTAATTAATCAGTAAATTAATTACTTTAACGTCAGTCAATTAGTTTTATTATTATTTTCTTACAAGATTTACATTTACTTTCTTATAAGATTTATATATCTTATTGGTTATTAATTGTTGTTTTCAAATTATACTTGTTTTGGTTAATTGTTTTAATTGTAAAATGAATTGATATGTGCGTTTTGAAAAGGAATGCAAATGATGTTATTTTCATATCATGTTATTATGCATAAAGAATGTATGTAGGTATTTGAAGGTAATAAATAGTTGAAAACGGACAGTGTTATTATATTGCAATTGAGAGCAAGTTTTATTGGGTTAGGTAGCTGCAGCAGCAGCAGCAGCGGTATCAAAACAAAGAGAGCATGGGTGTAAGAGTTATGGACGGGGAAAAAAGGAAAATAAAATAGAGGAAAAGAGCAAAAGAGGAGAAGCAGGAATCGGAGAGTTCGCAAAGCCGCGTTGAGAGTTGGTAACGCGACGGAAGATTTATGTGGAGGAGAAGAAGTAGGTGTAAAAATGAAGGTAGCTGAAGGAAAAAGGAAGTTTTAATGTCGTTCCTTTTGTTGAACCGTCGCCGGAATCAGTGCCAGGGGGTTAATTGAACCCAAATACGAGCGCGTTGCGGATGGTTAGTGCCGCCGAAGAGAGTTCGTTCTTCGGTCTTCGTTCGAACAGAATCAAAGGAGGAGAAGGAGTTGCTGCTGCTGCTGCACAGATCTTTCGTTCTTGCTTTCCGTGGATTCCTCGCAACTTCTACTCTGCAACAGCGCCATCATCAATAACAACAAGATGAACCAGACACGAGCAACTCTCTCGCGAAGAGCTGCAGGGCCACGCGAATGGGGGCGGCGGGGAGGACACATACACACACACATGGACTGAAACGAAAAAAGGACGGGAGGAGAAAGAAATAAAACAACAAGAACCAAAAAAAAAAGGACTGCAACGAAATGAGCGAAAAATAAAATTCCAACGAAACAAAAAAAAGTAAAAAAGAAAGAGGAAAAATGGTGGAGAAAAAGAAGGAAAGGAAGGAACAGCACAAAAAAAAAGCGGCAGCGGCAAAGGAAAAAGAAGGAAAAAGGAGTGGAGAACCAAAGCCGAAGCGGCATCGCGGCTGCAACGTTGCCAAGTGTTGCAGGCTCGTCCACGATTGGCTGCAACGAGGATGCAGGCGGCGGCACACACACACATACATATACATATACACCTTCTCCACTTCTTGCAACCCTTTTCCGTTTCACTCGGCCCCCGCACGCCTCCGCCCATGCGCCATCACACGCTAATGGCCAACAAAGAAAAAGATAATTGAAGTCTCGGGGCAAGAATTTTTTTTCCCACCCCCGTGCACTTCTTCGATTCACTGTTCTTCTCCTCAGACGCGCTCAGAGGTTCATTCTGACCACCCTTTCTCTCCTTCACGTGCAACGAACACAGAAAAAAAGAGGTCGAAAACCGCCCTCGAGACACCCTCGAAATGATTAATTAGGGAAGGACCGCGTCGCGTCGGCAGGCGAAGAAGTATTCTCTCTCCTTCGGACGGACGCGACCTTCTCAAGGGTTTCGGTTTTCGTTGCGACCTCCGCGCCACCGCCAAACCGCATCTCGGACGCATGCATATATTGTGGACCTTGGAAGGATTCCATCCATACTCTTAACCGGATAAAACGCGATGCATCAACAGTAAAAAAAATATTAGTTGTCCTTCATCCATCTGAAACTGCGTAACATTTACTAGTATCTACAATAAATGCTTAAATCACTTTGTTAACTAAACATTTATATTGAATTTTTCATCTAAACAAAATATAATTACAACTTTTGGCTTATTAAGTATAAATGGCGTTTTCTAAATGATAAGTTTAATAACTTTCCAAAATCCAATTAGAATTTTTCATCATTTTAATTGATTATCAAATTATTTTCTTGAAGATTATCCTATTACTTTTGTCTAAAAATGTAAATTTAGTTTAATTACAGAGTAAAACCATAATCTTTCATTTGATTTTTTGAAAATTCCAATTAGAATTTTTGGACATGAACTCGTATAAAACGCGATGCATCAACAGTAAAAAAAAATATTAGTTGTCCTTCATCCATCTGAAACTGCGTAACATTTACTAGTATCTACAATAAATACTGAAATCACTTTGTTTGTTAACTAAACATTTATATTGAATATAATTACAACTTTTGGCGTTTTCTAAAAGATAAGTTTAATACCTTTCTTTCAATTGCAAAATAAAATCCTTGAACTTTCCAAATTCCAATTAGAATTTTTCATGATTTTAAATGATTATCAAATTATTTTCTTGAAGATTATCCTATTACTGTTGTCTAAAGTTCAAAATGTAAATTTAGTTTAATTACATAGTAAAACTATAATCTTTAATTTGATTTTTTGAAAATTCCAATTAGAATTTTTGGACATAAAATCGGATAAAACGCGATGCATCAACAGTAACAAAAATATTAGTTGTCCTTCATCCATCTGAAACTGCGTAACATTTACTAGTATCTACAATAAATGCTTAAATCACTTTGTTTGTTAACTAAACATTTATATTGAATATAATTACAAATTTTGACGTTTTCTAAAAGATAAGTTTAATACCTTTCTTTCAATTGCAAAATAAAATCCTTGAACTTTCAAAAATCCAATTAGAATTTTTCATCATTTTAAATGATTATCAAATTATTTTCTTGAAGATTATCCTATTACTGTTGTCTAAAGTTCAAAATGTAAATTTAGTTTAATTACAGAGTAAGACCATAATCTTTCATTTGATTTTTTTGAAAATTCCAATTAGAATTTTTGGACATGAACTCGGAAAAACGCGATGCATCAACAGTAAAAAAAAAAATAAGTTGTCCTTCATCCATCTGAAACTGCGTAACATTTACTAGTATCTACAATAAATGTAGATAAAAGATAAGTTTAATACCTTTCTTTCAATTGCAAAATAAAATCCTTGAACTTTTCAAATTCCAATTAGAATTTTTCATCATTTTAAATGATTATCAAATTATTTTATTCAAGATTATCCTATTACTGTTGTCTAAAGTTCAAAATGTAAATTTAGTTTAATTACAGAGTAAGACCATAATCTTTTATTTGATTTTTTGAAAATTCCAATTAGAATTTTTGGACATGAACTCGGATAGAACGCGATGCATCAACAGTAAAAAAAAAATTAGTTGTCCTTCATTCATCTGAAATTGCGTAACATTTACTAGTATCTACAATAAATGCTTAAATCACTTTGTTTGTTAACTAAACATTTATATTGAATATAATTACAAATTTTGGCGTTTTCTAAAAGATAAGTTTAATACCTTTCTTTCAATTGCAAAATAAAGTCCTTGAACTTTCCAAAATCCAATTAGAATTTTTCATCATTTTAATTGATTATCAAATTATTTTCTTGAAGATTATTCTATTACTGTTAAGTTCAAAATGTAATTTTTTTTAATTTGATTTTTTGAAAATTCCAATTAGAATTTTTGGACATGAACTCGGATAAAACGCGATGCATCAACAGTAAAAAAAAAATTGTTGTCCTTCATCCATCTGAAACTGCGTAACATTTACTGGTATCTACAATAAATGCTTAATGCGTTTTCTAAAAGATAAGTTTAATAACTTTCTTTCAATTGCAAAATAAAATCCTTGAACTTTCCAAAATTCCAATTAGAATTTTTCATCATTTTAAATGATTATCAAATTATTTTCTTGAAGATTATCCTATTACTGTTGTCTAAAGTTCAAAATGTAAATTTAGTTTAATTACAGAGCAATTAGAATTTTTGGACATGAACTCGGAAAAACGCGATGCATCAACAGTAAAAAAAAAATAAGTTGTCCTTCATCCATCTGAAACTGCGTAACATTTACTAGTATCTACAATAAATGCTGAAATCACTTTGTTTGTTAATTAAACATTCATATTGAATTTTTCATCTAAACAAAATATAATTACAACTTTTGGCTTGTTAAGTATAAATGGCATTTTCTAAAAGATAAGTTTAATACCTTTCTTTCAATTTGCAAAATAAAATCCTTGAACTTTCCAAATTCCAATTAGAATTTTTCATCATTTTAATTGATTATCAAATTATTTTCTTGAAGATGGTTCGAAATGTTAATTTAGTTTAATTACAGAGTAAAACCATAATCTTTTATTTGATTTTTTGAAAATTCCAATTAGAATTTTTGGACATGAACTCGGAAAAAACGCGATGCATCAACAGTAAAAAAAATAATATTTGTCCTTCATCCATCTGAAACTGCGTAACATTTACTAGTATCTATAATAAATGGCGTTTTCTAAAAGATAAGTTTAATACCTTTCTTTCAATTGCAAAATAAAA
>NW_017097309.1:0-12983 GCF_001412225.1 Nicrophorus vespilloides
GATAAAACCACAGTAATATATCATACTTGCTAGATTCCCCAAACATTCAGCTTTCATATGCATCTTTTGGATTCATTCTATGTATTATAGTTTTGAGAAAATCAATGAAATGTGAAAACACTCCTTTTTCGAGCATTTTTTAAAATTTGAAACGCAATTACAGCAATGTGGATAAGAGCACAAGAATGTATCTATACTTTAGCAGATAATGGATTATTTGGTTATAGAGAGGTGCCCCAAGTTGAGCGCCCAATTTTATGTAGGAAATTTAAAGGGTGTTTCTTGTGGTTTCGGTGAATTGAAAAACTATTTTCATATAGATGGTCATATTTTATTTAAGTGCATTATCGTTATTATTGTAAATTGTAAAATTGGTTTTCTATCCTCAACAATCTCCGCTCTTCACCATTCTCACATCGCTGGTCCACGCCGCGCAGTTGAGCATGCAGATGTTGTCGTAGGTGATTCCGTTCGATCCGCAAACCGGTTGATATTCCCTGGTGCAGCTGCATGGACATACACCCCTTGAGGCCATCCTCAAGGTGGAGTCCGTCTGGGCCAAACAGAAGAGTTGGCACGGGTTGGAGTAGGTGTTACCGTCGTTTCCGCAGACCGGATTCCAGATGGAAAGGCAAGCGCATTTCGGTGTCTCTGCGCATTCACCGCGGTTGACAACGCGAAGACTTTGGTCGCTCCTTGCGGCGCAGTTGAAGACGCACTGGTTACCGTAGGTTTGTCCGTTGGAGCCGCAGACCGGACGGTACTCGAAGGTGCAGACGCAGTCCTTCGAAGCGGAGGCCAAAGCCGCGATGGACAAGATCAAGAGGGTTGCGATTGAGTTCATCTTTGCTGTTGATTGCTTGGACTGTTGTTGTCGGATGACTTTTTGCCAAAAAATGCACTCTTTATATACTAACATTTTTATCGCATTATTTACCTTACTTTCGCTTTTTTCGGAGATGTTTGATAATAACTTAATCCCATACGGAGATGCAAAAAAAAAACGAGTAAATACAGACAGAAAACGCAATGTAACAGTTTATCATGTAACAGAAGATTTACAAATTAATCTATGAAGACTTTTTGAAAACTGCAATCCTTTAATTTTGTTAATATTACAAGTTTAAATTGACGATTAATTAGCTCATATGTTCAATAAATAACTTAAAGATTTAGTATTACAAATTTAAGCTAAATGAACATACAAAATTAATCAGTCTTTGTATTTGAAGAATTTCTTTAAATTTGTTCATATTATATAAAGATTTGCAAGTAATTTGTAAAACGTGTAATAATATTAATTGCAGTGAAGATGACAATTGAAAAAATTGTAATCTGCAATCTTTAAATAAATATTAAAAAAAAACTGGAATATTTTGGTGTTAGATGCAACCTGTTTGCACCCATAAAATATATCTAATCAGTGCAAATAAAGCGAAAATGAGGTAGGATATAAAAGTCTCGCGAAATTTTAGTTGGAATCAGAACATTGTGAAACATTGTCAGAACAAAGATGAAATCAACAGCAGCTTTCCTCCTTGTGGCTTCCTTGGCTTTGGCCTCGGCTTCATTGGACTGCAGATGCACCTTCGAGCATAAACCAGTGTGCGGATCCAACGGACAAACTTATGGTAACGAGTGCGTTTTCAACTGCGCCGCAAGAAGCGACGAAAATCTTCAGATCGTCAACCGTGGAAAGTGCAGCAACGCTCCGACTTGCATCTGCCCAGCCCTCTGGAATCCGGTCTGCGGAAGCGATGGTAACACCTACTCTAACCCTTGCGAACTCTTGTGCTTGGCTCGTCAAGATTCCTCGTTGAAGATGGTCTTCTATGGAGAGTGTGCATGCATCTGCACCAGAGAGTACGTCCCAGTTTGCGGTTCCAACGGAGAAACCTACGATAACTCGTGTCTTCTCAGCTGCGCCGCAAGAACTGAGTCAATCGTCAAGGTCAGGGAAGGACGTTGTTAAATGTTAAATTTTAATGTAATTCCTATGTAATAAACTATTAGTATCATGAAATTAATGAAAATATTGCATTTATTTAATTTCCCTCAATGTTGTTAATAATAAAGTCACCAATCTGTATTAAATACAATAATTAATTCGTTCTTAATCAGTTAGATCAATATGCTATAATCATTGGTATTAAAAGTAAATAATTATTGAAATGAATTTCTATATGAATTTGCGTATTTTTTTTGTCATATTTTGATAACATATGGAAATTCATGTGAAGAAACAAACAAATTATGCATGCGAAATAAGTAGGCAATACATTATTCTTGCCATGGAGATAATGAACAAACAAGGAAACAAATTTAAATATTGAGTTTGAAATATGCAATATGTCAATTAAATGTCAAATGTGACACTTGCTCTCACATGAAGTTATAATGACATGACAGTTTGTAAGATAACTATTAAGTGAAGTTTTGTATATTTATGACTCTTATTTACTTAAGCAACAATTGAAACAATAGCTTTAATTGATGCTTATTGACATGGGACATCTGGTATAAAAGGAAATACGAATTAGACAGAGGTACACTGAACAAAATGATGAACTTTCTTAAGAGAACAAAAGAGAAACCCATGAGTTACTGCAGCCCGTTCAGAAATTAGGAGGGGGTTCACCAGGCTCACAGTAAAATTATCCATAACTATTATAATTTATTTCTAAGTTATGAAGATTTCTGTGATATTGCATCAATATAATTTAATAAATAACTGTTAAAATAACATTGACAACTAATTATGTCAACTAATATTATTTTGATTGCAAGTGTCAAAATTAACATTTAATGTCAAATTAAATAATAATGACATAACCACAATAAAACTACAAAAAAAAAAAACAAAGGAACGTAATGAAGACTCCTCGAAATTGGTCTCGAAACAGAACATAATTTGTTTTTATCTTAAGGAAAAAGCACAATATTTGAAAATATAAAAATAATTTTAACAACCAACATAAATAAATTATGTGTATAAGATACAATATTTATGTGTCAAATCTGATACTATCTGTCAAATATAAACTGATATAACCTCAATAAGAAAATAAATGGCGATCAAAAAACATGACAAACGTGACATGACAGTTACCATAGGGAACAACTAAAAAAACTGTCCATAATGTATGTTCTTAATAGAAGTCTTTTTTTGTTAATTCTGTAATTGTATGCAGTTTGTTAAAGCCAAAAAAATAGTAAATTTATGACTTCGTCTATTAAATTAGGCTAATAATTTGCATTTATTTGTACAATACATTCAAAGATTATGGAGTTGTATTGTCTTCTTAAATAAATAAGAGATAAGTATGTTATTAGCATGTGATAACTAGTATAAAAGGAAAGGAAATCCGAACAACAAGTACACCCAACAAAATGAAGTGTAGTCTAATGATCTTTGCGACTTTGGCTGCGGCTGTCACCGCTCAACACGGTATTTGCCCGTTGATCTACGGACCGGTTTGCGCTTCGAATGGAATCACATACGGTAACGAATGCCGGTTTGACTACGCTGTGTCACAGGATGACACCATAACTTTCTTATTCTATGGAACATGTGAACCGTCCAATTGGGATGAACAAGTTTGTGGAAACCCAAGTAGACCTGGATTTTCGGACAAAATTTGCGGCTCGGATGGAGTCGTCTACAAGAACAAATGTTTCTTCGATCTTGCTGTTAAAAGGAATCCAGGTTTAGCGAAGAGACACGACGGTCCATGCGAAGAATGAACCAGTATAACCAACCATAATTATTTGTAGACAATATAGAAAAAAATGAGCAATAATAGTGAATTTTCTTTCCTTCCTTAATCTTATATATCACAAATCTGTAGTTACTAATATCAATGATTAAATCATAAAAATGCAATTATAAGTTTTACAGACTTCTTTTATTTTGGAGAATTTCCGTAAAATTGAAGAATCCTAGAGACATACAAAAATGTAACGAACGTTTTTTGAAATTTGCAAAGGGTTGACTCGAACCTAAATATTTACTTGAAATCTCTGTAGTTGTTGGAAAACAGTCAATATATGAAGTTTTAAAACAGGGAAATATCAGATTCAAAGATGATGATGAATTGGATATCTGACAAAATTGATATCTGACAAAACTACGATTTGTAATGACAAAGTTCTGTAAAAATGACTTTACCAGTTTAAGATATAATAAATATGTAATAGAATTACCAATTTACAACATTATATAATCATGTGATACATGTAATATTTAAGTGACAGATGTGACATTTGCTGTCATATGAAAAGTGATATAACCTCAATAAAANNNCATGGGGATTAATGAATAAACTAATTTTGACTATAAATTCAAAAAGTAAATATAGAAATCTTTAATTACATAAAGTTTATATATATATATTAAAGCGAAAAAAAAAATATGATTTGCATTTGTATAATTAATTCGAAGATTAGGGATAATTCCACAAACAATAGTGGTATTGTCTTTTTAAGTAAATAAGATATGAATCTGATAATCAGTATAAAAGGAAAGGAAATTCGAACTACAAGTACACTCAACAAAATGAAGTGCAGTATAATCATCTTCGCGTCTTTGGCTGCGGCCGTCACCGCTAATTGTCCGATGTTCCTCGCACCAATTTGCGCTTCTAATGGAATCACATACGATAACGATTGCCTCCTCGACCGCGCCGTGTCTCTTGACAACACCATAACTTCATTATTCAGTGGAACATGTAAGCCGTCCAATTGGGATATAGTTCAATGCAGATATTATGGACCAGGAAGTTTGGATACGGTTTGCGGCTCGGACGGAATCGTCTACGAGAACGAATGCTTCTTCGACCTCGGCGTTAAAAGGAATCCAGCTTTAGCGAAGAGACACAACAGTGAATGCGAAGAATAAACCAGCAGGTTCACAGTAGAACAACCATTCATAAATTCATAAATATTTGTAGAAAATATAGAAAAAAATGAACAATAATATTGAATTTTATTTCCTTCCTTGATCTTATACATCACAAATCTGTAGTTAAGAATAATCTTATCTAACATCAATGATTAAATCATAAAAAAAACAATTATAAGTTTTACAGATTTCTTTTAATTTGGAGAATTTCCATAAAATTGAACAATGTTAAAGACATACAAATAAACACGAAACAGGGTTTTCTAAATATTAACTCTGTACTTGTTTAGAAACAGTCAATATATGAAGTTTTCATGTTTTTTTCTTCGATTGTATTTAATTGCACTTTAAGTTTAAATTATTTATGAAAGTAATGTTTCAAAAACAGTAATGCTTTAAACTCGAAAGAAAACTCGATTCTTTAAAGTTGTTGATGAATTAGTAGTTACCAATTGGTTATTAAATGACTTTACCATTTTAAGATATAATAAATATGTAATAGAATTACCAATTTAGAACTTTATATAATCATGTGATACATGTAATATTTAAGTGTCAGATGTGACATTTGCTGTCATATGAAAAGTGATATAACCTCAATAAAAGAAAAACAAAATGGTAATGTTTGTATAATGATATGTGTCAAATGACAGTTACCATGGGGATTAATGAATAAACTAATTTTGAGTATCAACTCAAAAAGTAAATATAGAAATATTTGGTTACATATTTTTTTTATATATTATTGTATTTAATTGCTTATTAAACACGGAAATACGAGATTCAAAGATGATGATGAATTAGTAGTTACCAATTGGTTATTAAATGTCTGACATAACTACGATTAGTAAGGACAAGCTTTTGTAAAAATGACTTTACGAGTTTAGTTATTGTGATACATATAATACTTAAGTGTCAGTGTCAGACATTTTCAGACATTTGCTGTCATATGAAAAGTGATATAACCTCAATAAAAGAAAAACAAAATGGTAATTTTTCTATAATGATTTGTGTCAAATGACAATTACCATGGGGATTAATGAATAAACTAATTTTGAGTATCAATTCAAAAAGTAAATATAGAAATATTTGGTTACATATTTTTTTATATATTATTGTATTTAATTGCTCATTAAACACGGAAATACCAGATTCAAAGATGATGATGAATTAGTAGTTACCAATTGGTTATTCAATATTTGACAAAACTACGATTCGTAAAGACAAACTTCTGTAAAAATGACTTTACGAGTTTAGTTATTGTGATACATGTAATACTTAAGTGTCAGTGTCAGACATTTGCTGTCATATGAAAAGTGATATAACCTCAATGAAATAAAAACAAAATGGTAATGTTTGTATAATGATTTGTGTCAAATGACAGTTACCATGGGGATTAATGAATAAACTAATTTTGACTATCAATTCAAAAAGTTAATATAGAAATCTTTAGTTATATAAATTTTCTATAAATATGTTAATGCGAAAAAAAAATATGATTTCTTAAATTATTGTTACGGAAATCTACAAAACTTGTCTGCTGATTTCTTTGTATAATTAATTCGAAGATTAGGGATAATTCCATAAACAATAGTTGTATTGTCTTTTTAAGTAAATAAGCTATGAATCGGATATTGTTATTGGTATGGGATAACTAGTATAAAAAGGAAAGGAAATCCGAACTACAAGTACACTCAACAAAATGAAGTGGAGTATAATCATCTTCGCGTCTTTGGCTGCGGCTGTCACCGCTCAATACCAACACGGTATTTGTCCGTTGATCCTCTCACCAATTTGCGCATCGAATGGAATCACATACGATAACGATTGCCTCTTCGACTACGCCGTGTCTCTGGACAACACCATAACTTCGTTATTCCGTGGAACATGTGAGCCGTCCAGTTTCGATTTTATTCAATGCAGAGAATATGATGTAGAAATTTTGATTACGGTTTGCGGCTCGGACGGATTCGTCTACGAGAACGAATGCTTCTTCGATCTCGCTGTTAAAAGGAATCCGAGTCTGAGGAAGAGACACAACAGCGAATGCCCGTTGATTTGCGGATCTGATGGTTTGCTTTACGATGTTCAAATTTTCTTCAGAGAACAAGACGAAAACGAAGAACTTTACCAAAAACCCATCAGCTTTTGCAGCGTTTAACAAGGAAATTGCAGAGATGCACCAGGCCCACAGTAAAACTATCTATAATTAGTTGTAAACAATAAAACAATATTCAGCAAAAACAAAACATTTTTTCTTTGATTTTATACATAACACAAGAGAAATTAAAAAGTTGTAATTAGTTCAATACACCTATGAAGGTAACAAAACGCCATCTATTATTAACAAATTAAATTTTCTTAATTATGAAATTTATTTAAAGGAAATTCTAACTAAATTTCAATTATCACTCTTTTTATATAATCAGACTAATGCACTAAAGTTTCTTGCAACGAAACGCCATCTATTATTTAATAAGTGAAGCTTTTTTTTTATTAAAAATCAACATTTTGAATCAACTTTTTATCGTTACACTAATAATCAACAACCATAGTATATTAAAGTTTTCTAATTATGGAAAAATAATTAATAGAAGTGTTAACATCAGAATGTACAAGCACCAAAACTTTTTACAATAAATCGCCACCTATTGTTAACAAATTAAATTTTCAAATTATGAAAAATAATTCATAAAAATATTCTATTACAAATAAAGCTTTTTTTTAAACAAAACGCCATCTATTGTCAGCACATTAAGGTTTCTAATTATGAAAAATAATTCATAGACATATGAACTAGATTCGGACAAACTTTTTATTTTTTTTGTTTTAATAATCATACTAGTATATAACCAACAAAACTTCTTTCAACGAAACGCCATCTATTGTCAACAGATTAAGTTTCCTAATTATGAAAAATAATTCATAGATAAATGAACTAGATTTGGGCAAACTTTATAGTTTTTTGTTTTAATAATCATACTAGTATATAACCAACAAAACTTCTTTCTACGAAACGCCATCTATTGTCAACAGATTAAGTTTTCTAATTATGAAAAATAATTATAGATAAATGAACTAGATTTGGGCAAGCTTTTTACTTTTTTATTTTAATAATCATACTAGTATATAACCAACAAAACTTATTTCAAAGAAACGCCATCTATTGTTAAAAAATTAAGTTTTCTTAATTATGAAATATAAATCATTGTTAACTAGATTTTAATGAGTAATGCTAATATCATTATAGGATTTAATTAGATAACACGAACAATTAGATAATTACTTGCAGCTTTCGATTGTTTGATTCGTAACAAAAGAAAGATAAGTCAACAAAATTTCTATATAAACTGACGGAAAATGCTTCTAAACTCATAATCAAAAAGATGCTCGCTTCGATTGTAGTGTTGGTAACAATTGCGGCCGGTTCTTACGCCGGACCAGACTGTCCACCAAACTATAATCCAGTGTGCGGTTACGACCTAAAAACCTACAAAAACAGTTGTTACATAACAACACCCATCTTGCATTACGGCGTCTGCCAACCGCTCTCCGTGAGAATTTGCGGATCGGACGGCGTCTATTACGGGAACATCGCTTTCTTCAACAGAGCTGCACGTGCGAATCCCAACTTGACCATCGACTATACCAGAGAGGGTTGCCTTCCTGGTCCCAACGTTGAAATCGATGGTGTTTGTCAAGCTGTCTACGATCCGGTTTGCGGACCCAACGGAGTCACCTACTTCAACAGTTGCTTCTACCGAAAAATTATCATTACACCGCATAAAAATACGCCTTTCGTGCATCTCGGCGAATGCGGATACATAGTTTGCTCCGGAAGAACATTCTACGATGCGCCGGCTGCAGAAGCGGCGCAGTTGAAATATATCGTACCATTGAGTTTCTGTTTACCAGAAAATCCACCATTCAATGTTGCCCAACATTTGATCGTCACTCCAGCATAAACCCACAATATATGAATTTGCTATATTAAATGTTTTGAAAAGTGTAAGTTTTAGAAATATATGCAAGAATAAAAGTTGTTTAGTTTTTATACCTAATTCAAGATTGGTTGTGGAAAAACTTGGAAGGAATCGTTAAAAAAGCAAGAACAAAATCAATTCACGATTATTTATTTGGTAACACTGTCATCTAATTCGTTTGTTTTATCATGGACAAGCCCCATTGGACACCTTCTTCAAACCTGGATTACTTTTTGCGCGACAATTCAATAGGCATTCGTTGTCGTACGTTTTACCGTCGCTTCCGCAGATTGGAGCCCAAAGGGCAGGACAGACGCATTGTTCATCGCATTTACCATCCTTGACGATCTTCAGGGAATCGTCCTTCTTCCCGGCGCACTCAAACGTGCACTTGTTGGAATAGGTTTTTCCGTCAGATCCGCACACCTCTTTCAATTCTCTGGTGCAGATGCAGTCGTCTGCAGAAGCTGAGGCCGTAGCCAAAGCGAAAAGACACAAAGTCAGAACTGTTACTTTCATTTTACTGAAACAAACTGTGATCGATGTGCGAAGTCTAACAGGTTTTATACTATAAGTTATCTATGCAAATTGCACATTTAAACGCATATTTTAGAAGCGAGGCCATCAAGGCCAATAATTTAAAATAGAAGTAATTTTTGCTTAAAAGTAAATGGAAAATTCCCAAAGCAAACTTAATATGATATGTTTTCAAATTTCGTTGTAATTTCTCAAAAAATCTTTCTTTTTCAAAATTTTTGTAAATTTATAATCAAAATTTCTACGAATTGAAGAAAATTACGAAGAAGCAAACACTTCTAGAAACAGAAATTGTTAAAAGTTTTCAAATTTCTTAAATTTATCTCTTCGAATTTGAGAATTTAAGAAATTTATCATAAAAACTAAATATCTTTGGAATTTTATAAATTTATAGAAACTTCGGTAATCGAATTTCAGCAAAAAAATATGAAATTTTTACAAATTTATTGAAAACAAACTCGTAAATTAAGAAAACAATAGTTTTTGAATATAGAAAATTGTATTTTTCAAGTAAATAATGAAAATTCACGTGCACATAAGATTATGTGTTAAAAAATCTTGAAGATTATGTTAATTAATAAGTGATTGTCATCGAGAACAATTAGTGAAAAAGATTAGTGAAACAATACGGGTATTGTCTTGTCTTCTTGAGCAAATAAGATGATGCGAGTTTATTGTTATAGCACAAGGAAGAAACGGTATAAAAGATGAGGGAAACCGATGATTTAGTCACAATCAAAATGATGTTAGTTTTGATAGTAGTTTTGGTCGCCTCGGTCAGCGCTGAAATCGATTTCACGCCATGTCCGTGGTACGAACCGATTTGCGCCTCAAACGGAGTGACTTACGATAACGAATGTCAGTTCAATCGTGCAGTTGCAGAAGAGGACAGCAGTTTAACAATTAAATTCCAGGGAACGTGCGAGTATTCTGAATGGGATCAACTTATCTGCAGCAAAGAGAAATCTAAGAATATTTGCGGTTCGGATGGAAACAACTACAGCAACCAATGCTACTTCGAGTTTGCCTTTAAAAGGAATCAGATTCTGAGGAAGAGGAACGGTGGTCATTGTCGCACTATCGAAAAAACCTCTGAAGTATGCGGAAGCGATGGCAAAAAGTACCTTGGGTCTCATTTCCTTGCCGAACAATCGGTCAGACCTCAGCTCGGAGTGTGGCCGAAAGAGTATTGTGAACGACCAATAACTCTTCCATCAGGTCCAAGAGGTACTACAGAACGTCCAATTCACGGAATTCCACCCAAATCTGCACCTGAACCTGATCCGGAGATTCCCACTGTCTGCGGATCGGATTTTTTGATATACGAGATAAGGACTTTCTGGGAGCAGAAAGAACGCAGACCAGGACTCAAAGAATTGCCGCTGAGTGATTGCTACTACAAACCGTACTTCCAAGGATAAATCTATGCATGTTTCACGATTTGACCATCTTAAATAAACGAAATAATAATCAACAAATCTATTTAAATTTTACCATCATCCAACAACCATAATGAAATTGTTATGAATCAATGAAATTTTTTTGTTACAGTACAAACATTTTCAATGAAATCACATACATTCATATTCTACGAAGATTTTAACAGTTTGAACTTTTCTGATAACTATTATTCATGTAAAAGACTAAAAAAATTGAACAACTTACACAAAATTCATCATAGAAATGATTGGATTTGAAAATGTTCTTCAAAATTATTACATATTACATTCATGAATGGATATTTTCTATTGGATTAATCAAATTCGAAATTGGCTTTTTCATGACAAAATACAAAAATTAATCTGAATTTGTTTAAAACAAAAAAACGTAATTTTAATAATGAAATATGTGCAAATATGTTTGTGCAACAGAATTTGATGAATATTTTATTCAACTTGATTGATTTCATGTTAATAAGTTATTTAGATGAAATTGTAAGGTTTATAGTATGCTATGGATAAATGAAAAGTGACATAACCGTAGCAGAAAAGAAATGGCGGTGAATCAAAATAGTAACGCTTCTTTTATGACACTTTACGAAAATTATAGATTTGATATTATTAATGAATTTATTAATTAAAGTTGCTATTATATTGACCTTATACTGAAGTTTACTTAACATATGAGATTTTTGTGTAAAAAACGTTTCTTTCACGACATTTTTCAATTTTAGAAATTTGTCTTAAGGTAAAGTATTGTGGATTTGGTATTATTAAACTGATCGATTTAAGTTGCAAAACTTGAAGTTTACTTAATTTAATCTTGTATTTTTGAGACTTTAGTGTAAAAAAAACATATAATTATTTAATAAATGATTGTCATCGAGAACAATTAAAGGATTAGTGAAACAATACCGGTATTGTCTTCTTGAGCAAATAAGTTAATTTTACAAGGAAGAAACGGTATAAAAGGAGTGTTGAAATGATCAAGCAGTCACAATCAAAAATGAAGTGTGTTTTAATCGTTGTTTTAGCCGCCGCTGCTCAAGTGAACGCAGCTTTCCCAACTGGTTACGATCCGATTTGCGCATCCAACGGAAAAACGTACCAAAACGAAGCACAGTTCAACCTTGAATTGCAGAAAGATGACACTCTGACTATTAACTTCCACGGAACGTGCAAGTACTCCGGTTGGGATGATTACGTTTGCGAAGACATCGGAACGCTCACTATGTGCGGATCGGATGGAATCAACTACAAGAACGATTGCCTCTTCCACTTTGCCTTGAAAAGGAATCCGAGTTTGAGGTGGAGACTCGGAGGCGTTTGCAAATCGTATTTGATCACTGAAAAGGTGTGCGGAACTGATGGTGTCGTCTACAACGTCCCAAAGTTCCTTGCAGAGCAATCAGTTAGACCTTACCTCGGACAGTGGCCGATTGAATCGTGCACTGGTGACTCGGATCAGCTGCAGACACCTTTATATGAGGTTCCCACCTTTTGCGGATCGGATTTATTGATATACGAAGATCCGATTTTCGAGGCGCAGCAAGCTCTTAGAGCTGATCTCGAAGAATTGCCGCTGAGCGATTGCTACTACAAACCTTACTTCCTAGAATAAGTCTGTACATATTGACGATCTGATTTTGATAAATAAATAAATTTGAACAAATCTATTCGCATATTTCTTTTACATTTCACCAACATCCATCAAGAATAACCAAATTCTCTGATATTATTGAAAAATTCGTACAGAAAAATAATCATATCTTAACATATCCTTACAAAAAATCATACTAAATTGTGGATTCTTCACAGAATCTTTCAAATATTTGGTCAGAGTGGTATAAAATAACTGCAAACTAAACAAATTCAAGCATAAAAAAGTATATTTTGTTCACTTCATGACTTGCTTTTCAATATTATTTTTTGGCTCTAGTTATTGCATAAATGTATGATTTCAATAAAAAAAATTGTTCATTGTCAATTCTTCATTTAGATGACAAAGTGTGAGTTTGAAAAATTAAAATTTGAGGGAAATTCGAAAGTTGTTCATGAAAAAAATTTGAATATTGATTTTTAGTTGGTAATTACAGAACAAAGTTTGATTTTCATTTTTTTTTC
>NW_017097309.1:13007-16321 GCF_001412225.1 Nicrophorus vespilloides
TTTCGAGATGAAATTTTAAGTTTTACTTTATACATTTGATCAATGAAATTTGATCAGTTTTTCATGAAAAAAAAAACTTGAATATTGATTTTTAGTTGTTTCTATTGGTAATTACAGAACAAAGTTTGATTTTCATTTATTTTTCTTGCTACAAGATGGATTTTTATACTAAAAGTATTTTGAGATGAAATTTTAAGTTTTACTTTATACACATGTGATCAATGAAATTTGATCAGTTTTTCATGAAAAAAACTTGAATATTGATTTTTAGTTGTTTCTGTTGGTAATTACAGAACAAAGTTTGATTTTCATTTTTTTTTTCTTGCTACAAGATGTATTTTTATACTAAAAGTATTTTGAGATGAAATTTTAAGTTTTACTTTATACACATGTGATCAATGAAATTTGATCAGTTTTTCATGAAAAAAACTTGAATATTGATTTTTAGTTGTTTCTATTGGTAATTACAGAACAAAGTTTGATTTTCATTTTTTTTCTTGCTGCAAGATGGATTTTTATACTAAAAGTATTTTGAGATGAAATTTTAAGTTTTACTTTAAACATTTGATCAATCAAATTTGATCAGTTTTTCATGAAAAAAACTTGAATATTGATTTTTAGTTGTTTCTATTGGTAATTACAGAACAAAGTTTGATTTTCATTTTTTTTTTCTTGCTACAAGATGGATTTTTATACTACAAGTATTTTGAGATGAAATTTTAAGTTTTACTTTATACATTTGATCAATAAAATTTGATCAGTTTTTCATGAAAAAAACTTGAATATTGATTTTTAGTTGTTTCTATTAGTAATTACAGAACAAAGTTTGATTTTCATTTTTTTTCTTGCTATAAGATGGATTTTTATACTAAAAGTATTTTGAGATGAAATTTTAAGTTTTACTTTATACATTTGATCAATGAAAAGTCACATAACCTCAACAGAAAATAAATGGCGGTTGATCAAAGTAGTAACGTTTCTTTTATGACAACGCACAAAATTATTGTTATAATTGCGACAGTTACATATATTTTTTAATAAAAAATAAAAATTTGATTCTTTTGTTACGTAAAAGTGATTGTTATAGAGAACAATTCAAAAGATTAGTGCAACAATACCCGTATTGTCTTCTTGAGTAAATACGATGATGTGAGTTAATTTTAGAAGGAAGAATCAGTATAAAATGATGGTTGAAATTGTGAAACGGTCACAATCAAAATGATGTTCGTTTTGATCGTAGCTTTGGTCGCTGCAATCTGCGCCCCAATTCAATCCAGTCCAATTTGTCCGGCAATTTACCAACCGATTTGCGCCTCAAACGGAAAGACTTATGATAACGAATGTCTTTTCAATCATGCTTTGGTTGAAGAGGACAGTACGTTAACAATTAAGTTTCACGGAACGTGTGAGTACTCTGATTGGGATGAAATCGTGTGCGATGCAGAAGACAAAAGCTCTGCTTTCTGCGGCTCGGATGGAATCACCTACAATAACAAATGCTTCTTCGACATTGCCGTTAAAAGGAATCCGAGTCTGAGGAAGAGAAACGGTGGTTATCCATGCTCCACCAGGGAGGTCACTAGGAAGATATGCGGAACTGATAGTAGATATTACGATGTGCCAACGTTCCGAGCGCAACAATCGGTCAGACCTCAACTTGGCGAGTGGCCGATACAAAAGTGCAGACCTATACCACCACCTGTAGGTCCTAGAGTAGATGATGAAGATTATCGACCACCTCCATATTCAAGTTATATACGTACACCACCTCTACCCGAGATTCCAACGGTCTGCGGATCGGATTTATTGATATACGAAGAACCGACGTTCATTGCCCAACAACTGATCAGATCCGAACTCAGCCGTTTGCCTCTGAGCGAATGCTACTACAAACCTTACTTCCAACAATAAATCTGTAACTTTATTAACAATATTATTATGATAAACAAACAAATTATGAACGAACCTATTCGCATTTTTATTTTAAATTTCACATCAATCTTAATGATTATTGAAAAAAAATCGGTAATTTTTTTTCAATTATTAACATGAAGATAATATTTGGATTCTTCGCAAAATCATTCCAATATTTGATCAGAGTATTTAATAAAATCATTATCTGAAGTCGATCTTCAAAGAAAATTAGATTTTAACTTTAGTTATTGCAAAAAACTTATATTTGTCCAAGTTTCATAAATCAAAAATTTGCACATAGACAATACAACAAAAAATAATTTAACTTTTAAAAGTTCACTAATTTAAGGTCCTTTTTTTACTTTTTTCTTCGAATATTCTTTGTGTATTCTTCATGTATACATACTAAAAATAGACCATACATTCTTCACAAAACACAAATTTCTTTGATACTTAGTATTGAAGAAATTTCAAAAGCAAATCATGAGCAAATATCTGCAAAATGTTCAATAAACGTAACTTTAATTAACAAATAATTGAATATTGATTTTTAGTTATTTCTATTAGTAATTGTGAAAACACATCACTAATTTTAACAATCTAAACTTTTCTTGTCGTTTATTGGCAGAAAAAGTTTAATTATCATTTTTTTTTCTTGTTACAAGGCGGATTTTTGTAATAAATTATATTTATTAGCTGTTTCTATTGGTAATTGTGGAAATATCACAAATGTTAATAATCCAAATTTTCTTGTTTTTTTTTGCAGAAAAAAGTTTGATTATTATTTATTTTTCTTGTTACAAGGTGGATTTTTGTAATAAATTATATTTTATATTGATTTTTAGCTGTTTCTATTGGTAATTTGGAAATATCACAAATGTTAATAATCCAAATTTTCTGTTTTTTTTTTGCGAAAAAAGTTTGATATTCATTTTTTTTCTTACTACAAGATGGATTTTTGTACTAAAAGTATTTTGAAATTAAATTGGAAGGTTTATTTTGCACAATTGATCAATGAAAATTTACCTAACCTCAACAGAAAATAAATGGCGGTAGATCAAAACAGTAACGTTTCTTTTATGACAACGCATAAACATTGATTTGGCTTACTTGGATTGATTTTTCAGTTTACTTTATGTAATAGAAAATAAAAATTTGAATACTAAAAACGTGTGTGTACTTTTTTGGTGTAAAAAGTTTGAAGAGAATACAATTAATAAGTGATTGTCATCGAGAATAATTTAAAAAGATTAGTGAAACAATACTAGTATTGTCTTCTTGAGCAAATAAGATAATTGTAAGAAATGGTATAAAAAGCGATTGAAAGTAATGAAGCAGTCACAATCAAAATGAAGTTCGTTTTGATCGTAGCTTTGGTCGCTGCAATCTGCGCACCAATT
>NW_017097310.1:0-13321 GCF_001412225.1 Nicrophorus vespilloides
AGAGAATGGTTTTCAACAACTTTATTGTCTATATCAATATCCTCTTCATCGCTGATTTTTATGTGTTCTTCATGGATGATTTCCTCGTACACCAAGTCGTTTTCAGAGCTGGTGTAATATTCCGGAAATTCGGTGTTATGTTCATAAAAAGAATTAATTGCTAAAATATTTGACGGTAGTTTGTGATGTTGTTGTAACTGAAAGATGCAAGAAACTGATGCATTCGAAATGATAATCTATCTTAAATTGTTAGAAAAGAAAATTAGTTTCATTAAAAGAAAATAACAAGAAATAAGTTTAATTTTAAAATATTTATTAAAAATATAATCCAATTACATATTAGAATTTTTTATATGTTTATTTATTTTTGATCACTTTAGCATTGTCATGGACCATAAAGCTTCGCCGAAAAGAGAAGAATTCTTGTCATCTTGCATCTCCAATCCTTGATCGACGTTTGTATCATCTTCACTTATTAAATAACTCGTGGAAAGCTCTAATTGATTGTTAGCTTCATTGATTACTAACCTTGCAGTGTATTACAACTTTGAGCAGTTTTTACTAATGATCATTTTAATAGAAGGTATATGGCGACAAACTATCATCACTAATGTTTGAATAAATACTATCATGTTCCATCGGTTGAGGTTGAAAAGCTTAGCTGCACTACTCATTTTTCAGGAGTCTTGGAGTATAACTCATAGGAATTGCATTTTTCAATTTGTTCTTACTTGATTCATTTTTTAATCTTACCGTGTAATGTTCACTTGGCGATTTCCTAGTGAAGACCTTTATCAAGCTCCTATGATGATCATCATTGAAGCTCGGAGGTGTTATACAATCCACACCGCTGTCTTAAAAAATATCCATCTTCTTGTCAACGTTGTTTTCAATTGATTTGTTATTTTTTTAGCCGTTTTCTAACCCTTTGAAGATACGCACTTTATACTATTAATTTAATCTGAATTATATTAATCAATGAATTATATGAATAGTATTAATCACTTCTAAGCAGAGAACAGTGCTAAACTCTTAAATCCACTGGACTTATCTTATTATATTTTCGTTTTTCAGTTTTATTCAGTAAAGGAAATTTTTATTTATTTTATATGGTACGGACCTCCTCACAGCGTATTGCGAACCTGGCTGAACAGTGTACTTAGAATTTGTACATTTTCTGCTGATTTTCAACTTGATAGGAGCATTGTTTGAGGAATTCATTGTGAGTGAGTGTAAGGTTTCTGTTCTTTCCCGATGTTTGCTGAAAAAGTAATGATTTCATTTTGGAAATTGTCTCTCTTATATACACATTTTATTGATCATGAAATATCAGGAGATTTGTTAGCAAATTGGGAGTTGAGGTTGACCCAATTCACAGGTTGTTGCAGATTTAAATTTTTGTAGTGCTGTGCTGTACATTAAAATATTTAGTTTTATTGTATTCTTAGTGTTATACTACTATCATATTTTATTATCATATAGATATTATGTGTGAATCAATATCTAAGAAAACTTTCTCATTACATTTTTTTTTAGAAAATTATTAGGAAATCTTTACTGAAAGGTAGCATGAAATATTGAATTTGTGTTGTGATTGTAAATAGATAATATTATATAAAAAGTATGGATTAAGTGTTTTAAACGATTAATTTAATACTGTGCGTAATCTTTTTTTTGTATATTTGTAAAATTTCAATAAACGGCGATAACGTATTTGCAGTCGGCACATTTTAGCTCACTGAGTCAAAGAAAACGCGCTACACCTATCCTCGTATTCATCGGAAAGTTTTCCATCCTAAAAATCTTATTACGTACGTACATTTTCTATTCATTTCCATCTCGCTGTATTTCCCTGTATACCATTTCTAAATATTACAATTGCGGTTTTTATTTTTGAAATTGCAATTTTTATTTGCCGTGGAAGACGAAACCATTGCACGCCCAAGGTTTATATATTATTACCAGCAGCGAGCGTATCTCCTCGGATGAAATCCGGTCCATCATCGAGGCTTCTGGGAAGAGATGTGCACCCGGAAAAGACGGCATCACATGGTCCATTGTGCGGAAACTCCCGCAGGCTGCTCAAAATTGGCTATGTGAAATATTTAACTCTGCCTTCAGTTTAGGCCACTTCCCAAATCCCTGGAAACATGCATCGACCATCATGATCCACAAACCTTGAAAAGACCCCACCCTCCCCGAATCTTATCGCCGCATCTCACTACTCCCAGTTTTAGGTAAACTCCTTGAAAAAATAATTTACAAAAGAATCCTCTCCCACTGTTCTTCCCACAACATCATCCCACCACACCAATACGACTTTACTAGCCACACCTCCACACAGCACGCAATCCTCAATCTAAGCACCCACATCATAACTTCTATAAACTCCCGCCGGTACATTCCCGCCTTATTCCTTGATATCCACAGGGCATTTGACACTGTGTGGCATAATGGCCTGATTCACAAGCTTATCCACCTCAGCTTCCTCGATTACCTTATAAATTTCCTGCAACATTACCTTCTCACCAGATCCGTATCAATCAAAATCGGAAACGCCTTTTCAACTCCATCTGCAATCTTTTCTGGAGTCCCGCAAGGGGCTATCCTTTCACCCATACTCTTCAACATATTTTGCTCCGATATACCAACCCCTGCCCACCGTTACTCTCTCATCTGATCGCTCCCCCACCAATGCCATTAATAATCTTCAAGAATGTTGTCACAACCTGGAATCATGGATGAGAAGATGGCGGATAAAACCCAACCCCTCAAAATCACAACTCATTACATTTCGCCACCCCAGAATCCGCGCTTCTCAACCTCTCTCAATCTCCTTGTGGAATTCTCAAATCCTGGAAAACAAAATCGCCAACTATCTCGGAATCCAACTATCCCATACCCTTAACACCAAACTTTTAATCAGCCCCCTCCTCAAGAAAACAAACCAACAATTAAACCTTCTTTATTGCCTCCGATCCAAACGGGGCGGTTGCTCCGCCGAAACCCTACTCCACACATATAAAGTATTCATCCGCCCTATATTCACGTACCCTATCACACTATACACAATAGCTCCCCCTATCAATTCAAAAGTGTAGCATGATGGATTTGTATATCTGAAACCTAATTGTTGTATTTGTCCAAATGTATTTTCTAAGGGATCTTGATTTAATGCAATTGGCATGAAATATTCAAATTTATGTCCTTTAGTAGAATATTATGTAAATTTATGAACCCTTTTATTGTATGTATGCAATTAAGAATAACAGGAGGTTGTTTTGATGTAGTAATGTATTTTATATTTTCCAGGATTTTTATTGATTTGTACCAGAACTGTAAATGGTTGGAATCTATAGTCACTCGCGTTCTTAATTCTGCAGAATTGCTAATGTTATGACCATTCATACTGTCGAATAAGTCATTCATGAATGAGCAGAATGATGCAGTTCCTAATGCTTCTTCATTATTAAAATACGTCATTCATTTTTCGTACTCTGTTCTCTATTACATGTTCTTCTGTTATCTTTGGAATAATTTTAAAATTATGTAAGCAATCTGTTAAATNNNAAATTATTTCTGAAGCATTTTATGATGTGGCATATATCATACAATGATACTATATTATTATTACCAATGCAAATAATATTTGTTTCATGTCTCTTATTTAATATAATTTAATGTTATGTTTGTAGGTGCCTGATCGCAAATAAGTGCCGCTACATTGAATCCTATTTTCGTTAATTCAGAAACTATTTCATTAACAAAATATTTGCATCTGTTGGACCATTACTAAACGTATAACACAAAGGTACTTCCCAATTTGATTACAGAGATCTTAACATATATACTTGTACATGATCGGCAATATTATTTGTCCATCATCCTTAAATCCAAAAACTATTTGCGTGGAATTATCTAAATCAAAATGTGGATTCAAACTTATTTCGTCAAAAATTAAGCTACATGTTTTTTCTTTATTATCCTCAATTTTCAGAACATGTGCATTTAATGCCTTAAATATAGATGCATTGATACCTGGTTCAATTCTAATTGCAGATATATGTTTTTAGAGTTGGTATACTAGGTAAGGCAAATATATATGACAAATAAATATAGCAACAACGGCATCTTTTAAAAATACTCAATGCAAATAATTTGTTTTCTAATGTGTATGTTCTGCCTAATTTCTTTCTTGGTAAATTCGTTAATTGGTTACGAATAAAACGTTGTGTACTGTTATTTAATTTTGTAAAATTATTGAAAATTTCTAATTAATCTTCTAGGAACATTTCTACTTCACAATGCATATCATCTGTATTCAAATCTTTTATATCTTCTAGTAATTCTGTTTCAGTTCTATCCATAGGGATTGACATAATTATTTCCTCCTGTTCTTGAATGGAAATACATCCCGGAACTGGACAAGTGTATCTCATTTCTGAAAAGTTATATTTGTTTACTATTGTGCAATACATTTTAAATATACACTTACTGGAGTTTATTTGTAGTCCTATATATCTTAAATGAAATTTTAAATAACCTAAAACAAATTAGTTACATTTATCCCACCTTATAGTCCTCACAAATGTTCCTTCAATCAGTCTGGAAAGCTAAAATAAATTAGTTAAATATATCCAATGGCACTTACAAAACAACCTTGGGAATGAAGAGCAAAAAGAAAATCTAACAAGGATTTTATCACCACCCTACTAATTTAACAATACTCACTAATTAATAAACTAATCACTAGTAATACAAATCTTAAGAAAGACCAAAATGTTTAATAATAAATGTAAATAGTTCGAAAACGTTAAAGCAATAAAAACTATTGAAAGGAAAAGTAAATATAGGACAAATGTATTCGAAAATTTTTATTGTTTGAAATTTCAAATTATTATGCGTTATGTGCTCCCCATGCACTAAGGAACGCCACCGCAGTGGCTATACAACAGATTTCTCATATGACTTGGTGCCCCTGGTTGAAGTTTCACTGGTTAGCTTGTGTTTGGGCGCCAATGTCAAATAATGGCAACATTGTGCGCCAAAAAAAAGGTAGGCTTCGCTTAAAGAAAAGAAGCACGAAAAAAAATAAAACAATTAATATGAGTTGACAGTTAAGTGATTTCAAGTAAAAATATGAGTTGAGAGATAGTTAAATAGTAGTGTGAATTGTAATAAATAAAATAAACCGACATTTTTAATCTACCAGACCGAGTTCATATTATTCACCCGCACAACTTGGTCCTTCGATCAAAACAGTTCGTTTATGGATTTAGGATCAATCAGCAGCATTAACACGACTGTTCGTTCGTGTAAATTCAACATCATATCATAACTATAATTAGTAGTGCTGAATTGAGTAAAGGAGTATTTGTAGGTCAAATAATTTTCGTATATTATGATTTTCTTGAAGTTGTCATGCACATCTTATAATACTCTTCAATATCAATATTTTCCTCCAGTTTATCTCTTTCCAGGATAATTGGGTATTCAAATTTGAGAGGTGTAGTCTGTACCACGTATGCAGTTGCTCTGATTGTTTACACATTTTTGTATAGTTATAATTATTTTCTTTTCTATCATCAACGATACAATAAAACATATTTGAAGCAAGCGCCGTAATAAATTCAAAGTTAATGGGGTGATGGCCACAAGCGCTTCAATCGTAGCGGGACCAATCGAAAGCAAATATGCGTCAACTAAATTCTCAAAAAATATTTTTGTATACATAAATCATCATTTTTTATTTATCATCATAAATAAGTCAGTTGAATTATAGTTAATAAACATTAACTATATGTATAAATTTTCTTGAGTAAAAAAATATTTTGTTACTATGAAGCCTTTATATTAATATAAAAAAAATAAAAATAATTAATGCATATAATTAAAATCAACATAAAATCAGTCAGTAATTATTTCCTTATTTACGTTTTATAGTAAATTATACTTTATTGTATAAATAAAAATTTGTGAAAAAAAAAATAATTTATTATACTCCAGCCCGCTTATATGACGAAATATCGAAATATCCTTACAGTGCCACACATCCATTTACAAATCCATTTGCCGTCCAATTATTGACTATGGTTTCCCTCTATTTTCCCAATGCCGAAATCCCGTCCAAAAGAACCTGTCCGTATCCAAACTTCCGCCCTTCGTATTCTCACCAATATACGACATCCTAATAATCCTCTGCACCAAAACCTTTAATTCTCCGGGAAATTTAAATCCACAGAATCCAATATCGCTTGCCTTTCTAAATTCTGTACCTCTCGAAACCCAAATATCCATCCCAAATTTAAATATCTTTTCCAATACCTAATGTCCCTTGATTAAAACCCTCCTAATTCCAACCCTGCTGTATTTTTTATTTCATACACTTTTCTTATTTTGCTATATACATATGTATATTTTTTTTTCATATCATTAAATTTATGTTCCCAGACGGAAAGACCTCGGTCTGTAGCCTTTTGGCCAGTTTTTTAATTATTTTTGTTAGTTTATGTTAGATTTTTTTTTCTTTTCTGAATTGTTATTATTTCCTTATTATGGTCTATTTGTGACTTGGCACTTTCGTGCCAGTTGCTCTTCTTTGCCGGGGCCCTACCTGGGCCATAGGGCGTTTATTGTCCGATAGATAGGACTTTTCGTAGGATGTGAGCTGTTCCCAGCAATGCGATCTTCTGCACCTGCTCGGCGTTAACTCTAGACGGTAGCTCTTCCAGGTACTTCTCGAATCCGATCTTGAGTGTACCGAGAGCTCCAACAACGACCGGAACCACTTTGGTCTTTGTGTTCCACATTTGCTCTTGGACTGGACTCCAATTTACCCTTTTTTATTAGGACTCTAGAGCATTTGTCCAGTCCGAACTCCATCGATATATCATCGCTGAAATTTTTGACTATTCCGATCTCCTGGTCTAGCTGTTTCTTATCCCTTGCGTATAATTTAAGGTCATCCATGTATAAGAGATGGTTGATTGTCTGACCATCCGCTAATGAGTATCCAAGCTTTTCCACATTTAACATGCTGGTAAGCGGAATCAGGGACATACAGAATTACCCTGGAATATACCTCTCTTGATGGAAATCTGACCAGTACTGAAGCATCCGTTTGCGTGATAGAGTTTCATTTCCGTTTTCCATCCTATCATAGCAGTCTCAATGAACTTTACGATGGTCGGGTTCACTTTATAGATCTTCAGGACTGCTATGATCCAACTATGAGGTACGCTATCGAACGCCTTCTTGTAATCTATCCACCCCATAGCAAGGGAGACTTTGCGTCTTCTAGCGTCCTCTGTGACCATCCTATCAACTAGTAGTTGGTCCTTACAGCCTTGTGATCTTCGTCTACATCCTTTTTGTTCAGGCGGGAGCAAATTGTTTTCTGTAAGATGGCTATACAGTCTGTCGGCTAGTAAGGACGCTTTTTAACATTGCTCTTCAGCTCAGCTAATGTAAAATCATTCCAGCCACTGGTCGTTACTGCCTTACATGATTCCGCTTCACGTTGGATCCAAGGGGCGCGAGTGTTGTGCGACCTACCATCCTCTAGGATGCCTCGCCAGAACCGGTCCACTTTCTCCCGGGAAGGAGGCTTGGTTACAGGGCTTTGTTTTTGATTTAGGCTCCTGTAGAACATCTTAGCATCCGTGTGGAACAGCCTGTTCTGGTGGAACTGATCTGATCGCTTGGTATACCTCCTCAGCCGCTGAGAGATCGCCTGGAGCTTCATCTTTTGGTTCTGTATTGCCCGTTCCAAATCTCGAATTTTCAGGCGTTTAAGTATGGCAGCTGCTTTAGTGCTTAGAGACTGGCCAGGCGTTCCTTTGCGGTACTCAACCAGCACAGATACATCGCTGCGGAAGAGAGCGATTTTCTTCTTGAGCCTCGTTTTCCAAGCAGGTCCCTCGACAGTTGTACTACGCGGCACTCTTGGTTGCACTTCCTTGGCAATCACCGCTGATGTTGCGTATATCAGCTGGTTGAGTTCTGTAAGTGAAAGATGTTGTTCGTCCTTACAGATCCGCTCCAAGGCCTCGTTAGCAGCTTTTATTGTTTTCCATGTGTCAGAGTTCATTTTTAGTTTATTAGTACCCTTGCGGTCCGTAACACTCAGCATCTCGTTTTCGCAGAGTGTAATTCTGATCTCCTGTTCGACCTTGTAAGAGAGTTCTGAGATTTCCGACTGCTGTGGAGAACAGTCTGGCTGCTGTAAGGTGTCAAAATAAATATTAATTTCTCTCTCTCTCAAATGCGGATTTCAAGCGCACAAACTAATTTAATACAATAATAAAACTATTAATAAAACTAATTATTAATTATATATTAATTAAAAGCACTAATTTCTAATTTTGATGTTAATAGATAATAATGTTAAAATAAGCAAATTTCTTCTTAAAAAAACATAATTAAATTTTTACTTTCTTATTCAAAATTTATCATTTATTCTTAATTATTTATATATATAATGTCATTCTCTGGGTCTCGAATAAACTGCAAAAGCTGCAAGATTTAAGCTTTTCATTTTATTTTCTTTCTTTCGCTTAATTATTCTCAGTCCGGGGTGAAATCTGATTATCTGAGAAGAGAAATGTTTCATTTATTTGATGGAGCGACGAGCGGAAACGGAAAGTGACGTTCCTTCCTTTTTCTATTTGAAACAGAAGAAGATGAAGCATAAAAAAAGTGAACAACTTTGATGCAATTACTTTGCACACCTACTCGATCTAAGTTTTAACAACAATTTCTACTTATGGTGTATAAACTAAAAGCATTTTTAACTAAGATATAATAATTTACTTATTTTAAAGTTTTTTGTGCAAGTTTTTATATATATATATTATATAACTTGTGTATTTCGGTGATTCTTTTGCAGCTCCATCTGTCGGTTGAAAACGGATTATCTACCCCAGCAGTCTGGGAACCGGTGTAAATTACCCAAAATGGGGTAAAAATGATTTTTTTTTGGGTAATAGGGAACAAGGCTTTTCTGTATTTAAATTGCTCTTACATCAAAAAGTCCCAATTTTAAAGTAATTATTGTTACATTGATTGTTTTCTTTTCAGAGTGAAGGGGGGGTAATATCGACTTACGCAAAAATATTTTGAGGTAATGGTTAAAAAAGTTCCCCGATCGCTGATCTACCCTGAAGATGGGCTTCAGGAGTAAGGCGGACATTGCCAAGCTTGGTCGTTTGCGGTCCGGACATACTCGGGCTCCGGTACATTTAGCCAGAATCGGGTGGCAGGATTGGGACAGATGTAGTTGCGGGTCTGTGGGGACGCTGGATCACATCGTCTTCGCATGTGAACACAATAGTGAGGCATCCGGGGTTCTTTATGAGCAATTGCTGCATAATAGAATTCCCATGCCCACGTCTATACGGTGTCTCATCCAATCCGAGGACGTTGGCGTTTACAAAGCAATACTAAAGTTTTTTATATAATTTTAACGTGTTAACCTTTCTAATTTATACCCTTCCGAGGTCTCTCTGAGACCCCGGTTCGAAATTCGTTATATATTTATGTTCGATCCGTTACCTTTATTATTTTTACCTGTCTTGCCGTATCTCTCCTACGTACATATTTTGTAGAAGTTAGTTTAGTTTGATTTAATAGTTATTTTTTAGTTGCGTTAGAAGAAGTTCTTTATTTTCATTATTCGTGCTGAAGAAGGAAGTTTTGGTACATTGGGAAAAGCTGGTTAATTTAATTATTTGTGCGGAAGAAGTAATCCGAAGAATAAGTTATTTTGTGTTCCGAATGTAGACAGTGGCTGGCTTATTGGCGCGTAATGCGGAAGCCAAATGAAGAAGGGGGAAGGAAGAAGAGGAAGAAAAATCTACCCTGGTCGTGTGGAGATTATTTGATCCGTTTCGTATAATTGAATCCGTTTGTTTTTGCGTCGTGTCCCGTTCGTTTTGTTTGGTTATTCATGGGTCCGAGACATCTGTCAAATAACAGATTCAAACAAAAACGTCAAACACAGACTTTATGAAAGTGACATTTGTCAAATAACAAATTCAAACAAAAACCTTAAACACAGTTGACGTTATAAAAGTGACATCTGTCAAATAATAAATTAAAAAGAAACGTCAAACTATAAAATATTAACTTCATTGGAAAGACAGAATAATTTTTCGCTTTAACCAAAAAGATTGACTTTAACAAAGTAACATCTGTAAAATAATACATTGAAACAGAAACATCAAACACATAGTTAACTTTAAGAAAGTGACATCTGTCAAATAAGAAATTCAAATAAAAACGACAAACACACAGTTGACGTTATGAAAGTGAGATCTGTCAAATAATAAATTAACAAAAGAAACGTCAAACATACTGTTGAGTTTATGAAAGTGACATCTGTCAAATAACAAATTCAAACAGAAACATCAAATACACTATTGACTTTAGAGATCTTCCAAATAACAAATGGAAAAAAATGGTTATAAAGCAGTAATAATTAAAAACAGAATGAAAAGATGTGAAAATAAATTTATATTATTTTGATAGCTTATAACAGAAGAACTATTGTCACAAATCTGGTAATGAGATTGTTGTAAACGTCATAGTATTATCTTTAATTGGTGTATTATATCATCCAATTAGCATGCTTGATTTTTATGTAATTAAATAAAAGACGAACAGACATTGTTTTTTATTTTTTTTTAAATTTTATTTCTCTATAGCAGAAGAACGGAGAATATCAAAAACCAGATAGTGGGCTTGTTGGAAAGGTCTTTAATTTGCATATTTAACAATTTAAGTAGTATACTCTGTAAATGAGTAAGTAAAAAAATAATAGAAAAAGGTAATAAATACGTATAATATTCAACATTAGTTCATGTGGTGCACTAATGTAGAATATGCGTTAGGTAATGGTATCATAATAATAACAGTAATAATGCAGAAACGAATAAAATATGATGAAAACGCGAGACGAGTTTCGCGAAATACATGTAAATTTGTTTTAAATAAAATCGAATTTTCAAATGAAACATACACTCAGAAAAAAAAATAATAAAGTTTTAATAACGTTCCGAGCGTACTGCGGATTCCAAAAACAAACGAATGAATGAATAAATAATTATTATTTTGTCGCTGTAAAAGTATAA
This sequence comes from Nicrophorus vespilloides, assembly GCF_001412225.1. Taxonomy (NCBI): domain Eukaryota; kingdom Metazoa; phylum Arthropoda; class Insecta; order Coleoptera; family Silphidae; genus Nicrophorus; species Nicrophorus vespilloides. The sequence goes on from NW_017097310.1 coordinate 11,130, forward strand.
ATGAATGAATGAAAATGGGGAGGTGCTCTTTATATAATTAAAGTCGCATTCATTATGAAAATAACGAAAATAGAATAAAATAGAAATCGAAGTGAAAACTTTTCATTTCTCAGCAACGTCTCACATTGCAGATATTTTGATACAATCGGAATTATTTGATGTTAATTAATCATTGAGATATGACGATTTTCCAATTTTTATTATTTTTTTCAAAACCAGTAAAAATTTTTATATGTTTTGTGATTACATCTTCAATTATGCAACTTTTGACGCAATTGGAGTTACTTAATGTTAATTAATCATTGAGATATGACGATTTTCCAAATTTTTATTATTTTTTTCAAAACCAGTAAAAAAGTTTATATGTTTTGTGATTACATCTTCAATTACGCAACTTTTGACGCAATTGGAGTTACTTAATGTTAATTAATCATTGAGATACAACTATTTTACATTTTTTATTACAAGTAGTAATTAATATTTCTGATATAATTGCATTTACTTAATATTAATTAATCCTAGAGATATGTCGATTTTCAATAATAATAATAATTATCTTTGCAATTTTTTTTAAATTTAAATTTTTTTATTATATTTTTCAAAAACAGTATAATAGTGTGTATGTTTTATAATTACATCTTTAATTAAGCATTTTTTCATGTAATGGGAGTTACTTAATGTTAATTAATGAATGAGATATGAGGATTTTACATTTTCTATTACAGATAATAATTAATATTTTCACATTTTTTAAAATTAACTCAAAAATATAATAAAAATTTATATGTTTTATGATTACATGTTTAATTAAGCACCTTTTGATACAATTGGATTTACTTACTGTTAATTAATCATTGAGATATAAAATTTTCAATTTTTTTTTATTTTTCAATTTTTTTTTTTTTCAAGCACATTAAAAAAGTTTTATAATGGGGCTGCGGAAAATCGAGAAACCGATTTGTGCATGAACGAACGAAGCGGACACAAGTTACTCGTTTACAGTTTGCGTCGCCATTTTCCACTTGCTTTCTCCCTTTCTCCCATTCTCCCTTTTTATATCCACTAGAAACCAGATCCATTTATTATTTCTGCAGAGTTCATGCGGATGAAATAATTGAATTAATTAATGTTGAAACTATAAAAAGTAAAAAAAAATTATTTGTGAAGAATGGAAATGTGGAGCACTGCAAAAAATAATGCAGTATTTAAAAATATATATATAGAGGGGTTGAAAATCGTTAGGATGGGCATTAAATCGACGATGAAAATTGCGTTAACGCGATTTTTCTCCTTTTTTTCTCTTCCCTTATTTATTTATACATTTCACACGTCGTTTATGAGAGAAGTACGCTAGTGTGTGGATGAGTGAGTGAGTATGGGGTGGAAGTAGTATTCGATTCGAGTGAACTTAACTTTGTATAAATTGGAACGCTCATCTCTGCTTCGAATTTATGGATTTTTATTTAATATTTTCATTGTAAATCGATTTTTAATTTTAATTTCACGAATTACATTTTCAAATAATATCTTCAATATTAACAGAATAAATATAAGAAACGTAAATAAATGTATTGTTTAAAAGTAATAAAAAAAAAATATTTATGCCCAGGGGTCGTTTGTAGTTCGCAAATGATAATCGTTTTTTTTTTTTTTTCCTCAATGTGACTAAGTGGGGAATTGATCCCGTTGCTTTTTATCTCTCGGAACATGTCGGTGAATGTTGTGTGAGTGAAAACTCTGCCTTACGGCACGTGGCTCTCGTTGAAGGTGTGACGATTTGGCCTGGTGGCTCAGCTGGAGGAGGAAGGAAGTGCTGTCTCGGAAGCGATGATAACAATTGATGTCATCGTTGACGGTGGCTCTTCTCAGGTGATTCAGGATACCTGAATCTATCGGGCTTGGTGGCAAAATGCAGGCATGACGGTGGTGATCCTCTCCATCAGGGCTTGCATTGCCAGGATGAGATCGGTGAACATTTCAGTGCTGATCACTTGGGGAGCGGAAACAGCTGCTGCATAACTGGCTGGTCTGGTTTGGCCACGAGGCGCCGCAGATGGCGACGGACGGGACGGCTGGCTGGGCTTGAATTGCCTGGGAGCCTGGAGATTACGGTCAACTGCCTGAGCGTAACTCCTATATTCGTGAACTATGTTGGATGGAACACCATGGGTCTTCTTTGAGTTCAGCTTTGG
>NW_017097310.1:13361-48778 GCF_001412225.1 Nicrophorus vespilloides
CCTCACCACACTTTACGCACTTAGGATTAGCGCGGCACCATCTTTACGTAATGGGCTTCTTTACTATAAATATAAAGTGTGTGTGTGTGTATATATATAAATTACACGGCTGTTGTGAAACGGTTTGAAGAATTTGGCCCATTTTTCGTGTCTTCTCGTGTCCAATGCTCGGATTCCACCGCATTTGCATAATAACTGTTAAACAGATTTAGAATCGTTTAGCTGCGAGTATTAAACGATTTTTTTTCTTCCTCTCTGCTCCATTCGATTTGTGTTGATTTATATTGAAAAAAAAATATAGACTAATTAAACGGAAGAAACGTTATCCGAAGAGGCTGATAGAAACGCATCAATAGGATTCGTTGTAACAAGGAGTTTATTGAGTCCGGGACAAATATAATTGGATTATTTATTGAAGAAGAAAGAACTGTGATTTATTATTCGCAGAAAGGTCGTCAACCTAAGGTCCTTCAACCTTACTTTATTCGCGATTAAATATTATATAAAAAGTGCAGACAACGAATTAAGTTCAAAGGATGAGTTGGAGTATTGATTTTTGCTGTTGCACGAAAAAAGTTTTTCACCTGGGTTCACCAAGGTTGCGGATGTATGGAAGAGCAGATGGCATCATCGGTTCCCCTCATCACAATGCAGCAATTAAGGCTTGAATGCGTGCATTAATTACAGTTTGTAAAAGAAAACGAGATTAATGAATCGAGTGTATAGATTTTTTTTTCGTTTCGATTTTCGGGCTGAACGAAAAGGAAACTGAATGATGTAGATGATGAGTGGAGTAGAAAGTTTTCACGCGTATTTTTCGCGGACAACCTACAAAACGGAGCGATAGATGGTAGAACAAATTGGTAACGAGTGAGGATGATGGTGATGATGATGATGACAAATGGAAAAGAGAGATTGATAATCTCATCTGAATCGGCGAGAATATTTGGAACAAACAATGATCGATTTCGATATAATTGCCAATTAGGAATCCATCAAATCGGCTTCCTTCCTTCGATCGATCGGATTTGCTTCTTTCTTTCTTCCTCATTCATCATTATTCTTCATTTAGTTTATTAAATTAAACAATTCCGCTTCGGAATTCCGTGAAAGTTACGCAGTATTTGAATATACCACACCTACGCCTTTCGTTTAATTACTTTTTTTATACCTTTTAAACGACTTTAATGAAACGTTTTCCGTATATAAAATATCTATAGAAACAATCTGTAAAAATTTAGTTCAATCTTACAAAAAGTTTTTTTTTTTCATAAAATCTTTATAAAGTGTAAATATTTCAATAATTTAATTATAACATTAATTAATTATAGCAATATTTATGAATTTTTATATACTATTTTTTAGTATTTATTAACAAATTTTAATTTGTTTCTATTCAGACCAAAAGGCTGAATTATTTTTGACAATATAAGAAAGTATACAAAAAAATCTGTTTGAAACTTATGCGGATTTTCTATTGAAATTGGTGGATTTAGTGAAACTTCACATAAACTAGGATTAGAAGCTTTTTCGTGAAGCTTTTACATTTTCTTGGAGATCTTGAAAACCGGATATGCGATTTTCGAATTGAAACGTGTTCTGCAAAAGCTGAATCTACGAGGTATAAGACCACGTACATTTCACGTGGGTGATGTTTTAAGATATTTCTAACGAAATTTCTTTAACGTTTAATAAATTTCCTTTGTTCAACATTGAATTTGTGAATTTAGTTATAAAAATTGAAATTTCTTACACATTTAATTGATACTAAATAAGGGAAATATAATTCATTGTGAATATTGTATAAAATATTAAAGACATTTACAATTCAGGTATAAAAAATGTGTTTATTATGAAAACTAATTACTAAAACTATAAAATTTTGAAACATAAATATTAGTTAATATATCACAAAACTTAAGATTAAAACTTTAATATTGTTAAAATAAAGAATTTGTAAATAGTTGAAAGAAAAAATAAGCGTTTTACAGTTAATAAAAATAAATTTAAGGAATGTGATTGGTTTGTTTGAAGACAAAATTTGGATTAGAAATTTTCGGAAGTGGCGTGTATCTGTTACGGGACGTGCGCAAAGATGTGAATGCAGAAGTAAATAAGAGTTTAAGAAAATTTTAAAAAAAAATAGGTGCACGAGATTTAATGAGAGAAAACGATGTAAATAAACAGTCGGATTTATATGCGCGATAATTGCGAGCAGTTTTACCTTTGCGCGGATCGCTCACAGGTGATTAGCGGCGGGTAATGAGAGTTGAATGAATCGCCAGATTATTGTAGTCCACTTACATCAATCAAAATTAAGGTCAGCGACAGTTTTTTTTTTTTAATTCGGGCCCGGCCAAGAGAATTTTTGCAAATTCCCTTTCGAAGAACTCTCCTCCTCTCCACCTTCTTCATTTGGAAAAGAGTATGAGAGTATGAGCTGCAACATTCCAGAGATCTCACCTTGGAATTCTATTCAAATGTCACCTGGCCGCTTTTGCTAACCTTTTCAGCGATATTGTTATTACCCTCCCGGTTGTTTGCTGACCGTTCGCAGAAGAAGAAGAAAAACGAAGAGGAAACATCATTTGTCCGAAATAACAGCTATTAGCTGAAAAGGTCTGCTGTCCCTCGATATTTTAAATTGAAGATGATATTACTCCCAACAACGTTCGATTCACATCTTTACGTAACTCCTGGGTGGCCGATGGTTTCACGTCGTTTTATTATTCCATCTTCGCTCTGCAAACCCGCACACGCAACCCTCCAATTTACATTTGAAATTACCAATAATTGATTTGCACTTATCTTACGTTTTAAAAAAAAATCAAACAACTAATCACTACAGTTCAAACTTTAAACGCTTTCCTCCTGTCTTCTCCTGTCCTGTATTCTCTTGCCCTGTCCTCTACTACCCTGACTCCTCTTGACCTGTCCTCTCTTGACCTGTTCTCTCTTGACCTGTCATCTCTTGACCTGTCATCTTTTGACTTGTCTTCTCTTGACCTGTTAACTATTGACCTGTTCTCTCTTGACCTGTCTTCTCTTGCCCTGCGCTCTCTTGACCTGTATTCTCTTAACTTGACTTCTCTTGACGTGTCCTCTTTTGACCTGTCTTCTTTTGACCTGTCATCTCTTGAACTGTCCTCTTTTGACCTGTCTTCTCTTGACCTGTCATCTCTTGACCTGTCTTCTCTTAAACTGACTTCTATTGACGTGTCTTCTCTTGACCTGTCATCTTTTGACCTGTCATCTCTTGACCTGTCTTCTCTTACCATGTGCTCTCTTGATCTGTCTTCTCTTAAACTGATTTCTCTTGACGTGTCCTCTCTTGACCTGTCTTCTCTTGACCTATCATCTCTTGTCCTGTCATCTCTTGACCTGTCTTCTCTTGCCCTGTGCTCTCTTGACCTGTCTTCTCTTAACCTGACTTCTCTTGACGTGTCTTCTCTTGCCTTGTCCTCTCCCACCTTCACATTCCCTGTCCTCTCCTTCAGTATCTTCTCTTCGTGATTCTCCTGCAAGTGAAGTACCAACGGTCTTCCATCCAGGAACAAACCGTCGAACATTCTTCTAGCCCTCTCCGCCTCCAAACGCGAGGTGAACGTCACCACGGCCCTCCTCGAATTCAAATCCACCGAAGATAATAGACCCACGTCTTGAAACATGTGATGCAAATCCTCCTCGATTATCTCCGACGGGAGATTTCTCACGATCAACCCGAATTTGTTCGGCTTTTGTGTAGGAAAAGCGTCTAACATTGTCGATGGTCTCTGATCCGTGCTCATCTTGAGAGATCCAGCACTGAAATGACTGAAAATGAAAGTTCTTTCAGCTTCTAAACTTCAAAAATTACCCATTTCTACGAAAAAAAAAATACGTTTCATTGGGAGGGGGAAGGTTGTCATAAACTCTTTGCCATTTTCAGAATACAGCAAATTCGCTTTAAAAATATTTTTACCTAAAAGAAAATATTTATTTTATGATAGTATTTCCAAAATTCTTATCATGCCTGTAAACTACGAAGAAAAATATACAAATCGTTTTCAAATATAAACTTCTTAAGACTGATATGCAAATATGAAACTGGTCATTTCTTGATCATCATTGCTTATTTATGTGCATTTTAATATGTGAAAATGTGTACATTAATTCCACATTAATTCAAGTTAACAGGTTTTTACATAATGTTTATACACACATTAAACGTGTCTTTAACTAGTGCCAATAAGGAAAATAATTGTGTTTATTGGAATCATAATTCCAATTTAAACAGAAATACTTAGGTCATATAAATTGATACAAAAATAATAATAAAGTTTAGACACAACATTCTAAAATTATATAAACTCTGTAAAAAGTCGATATATATATTTTGTTTCTTTCTATTAAAATTGAGTAATATCATCAATTCTAAAAAAATACTAGTGTTTAGTCTTGGTTGATTATCGGAATTAGTATTTTTTTCAATTCTAAAATTATACGAAATTCTTAATTATTTTATGCTTAATAAGTGTTTTGTATCATAAATCGTATGAACATTGAGCTGATTAGAGTTGATCTCCGCAATTATCGATTATCCGTTAATCTAAATTCAATTAAAACGCAAAGACGAGAGGTTCGTCAAAACAACCGTCTTTATTTTCTACTGTAATTAAACCTGACGCAATCGTAGTAATTTTCTGCATAGTAAAATTATCTGCAATTTATTCGCAATAAAATCTACGCAAATAAATAAGTGATAAAGAACAAAACAAGAAGAAAAAATAAACAAATAAATAGAAATAAACGAGTTGGGTAATGACGAATGGTAAACAGCGCAATTAGTACGTTTTCTATTTATACACATCCATTAGCCGACCAATAAATAAACTTGGCTCAATGGAAAATCCTTCGGAGACGAGTAATTCGTTGCGTAACTCGAATAAACCACATCTTTCAATTGTTCATATGTTGTTGTTTATTGTTGGGTTCTGTAAATGGTCTTTTCGAGCGGATTCGCGGCTATGAATAATGTTATAATTACCATTCGGATTGTAGGTCAGAGCTTTCCAAGCACGAAAATAAATGCCGTAGAGCGCGAAATCGATGCGCGCAAGATTTTTGATTGAGTTATTATCATCGTCCGAACGAGCGAGTCCGAAACGTTTTGCAAACAGCGTGCCGCAGCAAATGTCGAGATGAATGCTGCTGCATCTCAATGTAACTACATCTGTTATTGTTACAGGTGATATTTTAATTCAATTGCTTATTGTAATTTCGTTTAGTTGAATTGACTTTTTTTAAATAATAAACCATCAATTGAATGAGAGAAATATATAAAATTCGCAGTTTGATTCGGGACACGGAGCAGTACAGACGTATTCGATAGTGATAAGAAGTATTTCTGTTTTTTTGGCTTTGTTTGGAATCCAAACTGTGTAATCGCAGTTGATTCTTGTGATCATGGAGCTGGAAGCAGAGGGTACTGATACATCATCTTACCCTTTGGAGATCACGAGTTCCGGTTGGGAGCAGGGAAAGTGGAAACGCGGAAGACCAAAGAAAGAATCCGTAAAAAACTACTACAACGTAAACCAAAGATGGCAATGTCGAGGTCTTCAAAACGCCACAAGAACTTGCTGTTTCAACAGATAAGAAGGATTTTGCAAACAAAAAATCTCTGAATGTTTTCAAGATAAACGTGCGTGAGGCGACAACGAGATCGCAACTATCTAAATTGTGGTTGAGGGGGGCCGGCAACCGAAAGGATATTATTGTGGAAACGAAGACTGGCTTCATTTTGAAGTCAGAAAACCCTAAGGCTGTGGTCGTTGCGTATCTGTCCTACGTCGAGAGCGTTCCTCCGAAGGTGCCAAAATAACACGGCCACACGCGTTGCTGTCTTGTGTCCTCACAAGAATGGACCTGGACATTATGACGCTGAAATCAGAGAGCATGTCAAGTCGTTTGGGGTGGAACACAGGTTCTGCAAGAGGATCTTATCCAGGGCGACGGGACAACCATCCTACAAGATGCGCATCATTACCGCGTCGCGTCGTCCTTCTAGAGACTCCTACAATGCAACCAAAGGGCTATCGACCTAAGTCTTTCCGCCCAGAGACATAAAAAACATAAATTGTCACAATAAATCATATAAAAAAAATGCATTCTGAACAAAAAAAGTAAGACGTACATGTAAATATAAAAAAGATGAAATTATAAATTGTAAACGTTAAGATTTTAAAATGAAAATAATTAATATCAAATCATTTCTTCTACACTTTTCTATTTACGATTTGATCCGAATAATAAAGATTTATTATAATTATTCATTTAAGTACAAAAAAAGTGAAATTATTTTGATTTCTTTAAATTGGATTAATTAAATTAATTAAGTATATAGAGATCAAAAATAATATGATGCAATTTGTAAAAATGACTAAAATTAAACAGCGCTGAAAACCTGTTATAATTCACCTGGAAACAGTTATTATGCAAAATTTGCTCGGAGCATGAACAAAAAAAATTAATTATATATATAAAAAAAAAACTATTTAAATTGGAAGATGCTGGGAACTTTTCTAGAGAATTAGCTTTTGTTAAAGCGTGAAGCGCGATTCTAATCATGAGATAAAAACGAAGGTAAATAGTGTAAGAAACTGCGTTTCCGGTTCAAATATTTACCTTAAAAGTTTTATCTAATTTTGGTTACGAAATATCCTAATCTTACCGTGAAAACGATCCAAACTAATTAAGTTAAATCACAGTAATTTTGAAGCATGTAAAAAGAAACTAATCTGGACTAAACAGTATGCAAATTGGATTAATTGAAATTGACCTGTCAGCGGCGCGCGAAAAACGCGATCAATCATAATCGATAATTACGTTTATTATATTTAATTTTTTTTTTTGCTTGTTGTTGTTGTTGCTGTTATTTGTCGGTTTCGCTTTTCAATTTCGTCCGGATTAATTAATTCGTCTCGGCTAATTAACAGGAGAGCTACCTACAATTAATGAACTTGGCGAAATACACATTATTTATACTGTTGGAAGAAGCGAGAATAAGAAGAACAGCAACAATGAAGCTTCGCGTATCCCGAGGCCCACCGGATTCCGTTGAAGAGAAACCGTTTCGCTTCTTCCTACAAAATGGGAACGTAAATTAGCCTCGCGAACAATTAGAAAATGATTTTTAGAGGATGACGTGCTAATTGAAATTAATTGAGAAAATTTACGCATCTTAATTATTGGCGACCAACGTGGGGCACCGTCATTCTTTTATTTGTAAAGCGTTTCGTTTCATTCTTTTTTATTTATTGTAATCATTGTATTGCAGTTTTCATTAATTTTGGTGACCTTAAGTGTGTTAAAAAAAGTGATTATTTCTTATTTTTATGTGTTTATTAGTTAGGAAGTAGTTATGAAAATTATATGTATAATATTGTCATTGGAGAGTTGAAAAATTGCTGTTTCATTGGACGAGACAAATTACCCAATCCATTAATAAAGGCGTTGGCATTCGTTTATTTGTAAATGCTGGTGGGGTCATTAAATTGAATATGAGGTAATTAGGAGTCAGATATTAAGGCCGAAAAAGGAAATCCATCTTCGGTGAAGAAGAAGAAGCACTTTGGATTTCATGATTCTCGTTATTAATTTTCTGAAGGCGGCCGTGATTGAAAGGTGATTAAAAAGCCTCGTTGCATAATCCCAACACCATCCTTGTTCCACCCATTCCGATTTGTATAATTTTTTTCGAACGGTTCACTTTTCGTATATGAAATTTCGTTTCTCACGTGTACAAATGCACCGCATTGCATCTTTTTTTATACACTAATGATTCGATGATCTTCACTTTTTCTTCATTTAACAAACAACATAAGAAGTTTTGGGTCAACCACCTTTTTTCATCCAAACAAAAGTAAGAGTAAATCACAAAGAAAAACTCATTTCGAAGATACATCAATAAGAGAACATTAAGAAGAGTAATCTCTAACCAAAAGTAAAAGTAAAACAAGGAAGCTATTCCTCAGGTAATTTATTATTTCTTTTTTTAATTCTCTCTTGCAGATTTGGCTTTTGATTGAAAAGTGCAGATAAAAAAAGCCGTGCGAATCTCTAATTTCTTTTTACGAGCGAGTATAAAAAGATAATAATATTAAAGTTACGCAACTTCGGATTATTTTCCGAGTCATTTAACGCGAGAAACTTAATTCAGTTTAAATTGCATCAAAAGTCGGGTTTACGTAATTTCAATTTTACGTAACGAAAAATTGGATGGATATGTTCGAAATATTGTTATGTGTTCGGAATTGTTGTTGTTGTGAGAATTAATTAAAAGAAATCGATTGCAAGAAGACGATTGATGAAAGTTACGACGGGTTTTCATTGATTTCCGGAAACACGAGATCTCTTGAATGAAATTCAGCGAAAACACGATGTGGCTAGGATGTGGGGCACAATATCACCTTCAACTTTCCCGCAATGAAAATTGAGTTATCACTGTTTTTTTCTTCATTTAAATTTTGAAGAATATGCGTTTTTTTTTTTTAATAATTGTAAATCAGTAAACTATTAGTATGTATTACCATAGATATAATGAATGTGAATTTCTGAGAAAATAGTAATTTTTTGTTTTTGGCTACCAACGTGGGGCACCAACTTTTGATAGACTCAGAATATGCAGAGGTGATGATTATTGTTTTATTTAGAAAATGAAAAAAAAAATAGTTATGGACATTCTCTTATTTAGACATTTTTTAATTTTATGAGATTTTATGATTGTGGGCAAAATTCGCATTTATTTTTTTCGTAATGAATGTAAATTGATTACGATTTCTATTTAATTAACATTTTTTGGCGTCCGACGTGTGGCGGTGATATTTGCATTTTGTAATCGTTGTCAGAAAGTCCAAAGTGATAGAATTTCTTACAATGAATAGGAAATTTTAGTTTTGGCGACCAACGTGGGGCTCTTTTTTTAAATAATTAGATAATTGGTTGTAATATATGAAGGATTTGATTGTAGTTTTGCTTGGAAGCTAATTAAGTTAATTGTTTTAATGAGGATTGATGTGGTTAAGGAAATTCGGAAAAGTATTGGGTTTTAGGTCAGAGGGATAAAAGAAAGACGAGATGCGCAACGAAGCGGATTTGCATACAATGGCGGAGCTATTTATAAATCGCTTTTAATCGAATATGAAGTAAAATTCCGTACGGAGAATGAGCGCTTGTGGAAAGGGGGGAGGGAAAATCAAACAAAACCGTGGCAGCAGCACATGACGGCGACTCGAGTCGAGAAAAATCGGTATGCAAATGATTTTCCTATGGGAAATCGATTTCACCTGGCCGACGAGGCAAGAGCAAGCAAGCATCGCTTTTCCCACAGGAGAGGTCTTTGACGATTCGTTACACTCCCAAGTGTTAATTCTTTCTTTCTCTGTCTTTCTTTATTTATTCGAAGCATTTCAAGATGAAGTTGAAGCACTACAAGAAGTAAAAAAGAGATGTATAAAAAGTGGTATGAGAGGAGAAGAAGCATAGATACTCGGACACTATTCATAGATTACGCTAAAAATAAGAGCGACGTCGTCGTCGTCGTCGACGACGAGAGAGGAGGTCGTTACACCAAAATGTTGCACTTTTTCACACGTGAATTCCACGGCTCCAACTGAGCTCGAACTGAGTTGCTTGCGAAGAAAAGAGTAGAAAGAGCAAAAAAAATGAACAACTAGCAACACCACACAACGCACATAAAACACATGGCCATACGAAATCGATTATTGCAGAGTGGAATGACTGTTTGTGGTATGTGTGTTTGTGTATATGCAAAGAGTCGCGAATCCAGTTTTCCTCTTGGATCTGACAAACACGTTTATGGCCAATCAATAATTTATAACAATAGAACACGGCCGGGTTGTAAAACGATCCTCGACTTCTTAGAAAACCTCCGCAAACACAAAAGCAAATAATAATCATAAGCAGAACGCAGTCGCTGCGCTCTTGCTTTTGCTTCCACGGCGATCCAATCAATTTTTATTTCTTCGGACATCCATAATTTCCAAACGAGTGAAGAGACGATGATGGAGAGAGAGAGAAGAACGAAAGAAAGAAAAAAAAAAGAAAAAATTGAGTCTTCGTCGCGGATTAACAATTATACGCAAAAAAAAATGTGTACAAGATGTAGACGTAATTGCATGTCTCTATATTTATTACTTTGAACGAAAGTAAGGACACGTCGAGGAGACACGTCGTTACTTCATTCATTTCGTTCCTTTTTTTTTTCTTCTGCTGTACTCTCCGATTCACATATTGAACAATGAATGCATGCATGCGCGTCGTCTATTCAAATTGTTTGGGTTTCGTCGTTTCCTGGACTTTGACAATCGCTTAATTAACGGCGAAGTTCGAAAGTCCGTTTACATTATTATATAATAGAAATGTAAATATGTATTGTTTATCATCTCAGACTTTTCCAACTACTGCGTTTTAATTAATTAAATAGAAATTACACAAAAAAAAATGTAAGAAAATTCTCACAAATAATTAATTATTGTAGAAAATGTTTGTAAGATTTTAAATTTTCTAATACAATAAGAAACTAGAAGCATTTCCATTTCATTCAATTTGAAAAGTAGTAGTTTTTCCAATAACATTTTTTTTTGTCAATTAATTTAACAAATAATATTAGTTTTTCAGTAATAATACTTTCTCAGTGAATTTTCATTATTATACAAAATTTATTGACTTTTTGATGTTTTTTTCAATATTTTTTTTTTCATTTTTTATTAATTTTTCGATTTTTCCCCAATTTTCAATAACATTTTTTTATTTGTCTTCTTAATTAAAAAAAAATATGAATCAATTGTTTTCGTATGTTTTGTTACCTAAATTTTTATTAATTTTCTATTTAATTAGTTTCTAAAACTGCATAAAGAAAATTAAGTTTTCATAAGAACATACAAAAATATAAGAAAATTCTCACAAATGTTTGTAAGATTTTAAATTTTCGAATACAATAAGAATCTAGAAGCATTTTCATCTCATTCAATTTGAATATGATTTGAAAAGTAGTAGTTTTTCTTCAAATATTTCTTATTCAATGAAACAAAATATTTGTCTTGATTTGATATCAAAAGTAAAAGGTTTGAAACTCTGAATTTCTGTTTCATTTATTCCTCTTCTCTTCTATTTTTTTTTCTAGTGAGAGTGTGTGTTTGAAATTGAGGTGGATGAACCTGAAAGTGGCGGCCAATTAAAAGATGCACACAAACATTTATTATCCGTTCAGCCTTGGTACATTAGACGTTCTTCTCTCTTTCTTTCCCTCTTGAACGCGCTTAATTGCTTTATAATAGTGCGCATAATGTAATGAAGGAGTTTTGCCGATGCTCGTCTATATGGAACAAGCGAAAGACTCACCAATTCCTATTCTCAAAGGAAATGCCGAAAAATTACATCTCCAGTTCTCAGGTTATTACACAGTAATTAAAGTGAAGAAATTATCTGGCCCATTGCTATTGCCACAATGCGTTTATTACTCTATTACAATTTCGAGTGTACTTTTTAAACAAACAGGTTTTAATTACTTTGTTTTACCTGTTTCTGATAACAAGTTTTCTTTTTTAAAGAATAGTTGAGTAAATAAAGTTATGCAAGAGATAAGTTTGTTCTCAGTTAAATAGTGTATTTTATAATCATAAGAAGAATAATAAAAAAAATTCAATAGTTCAGATTTGACTATAAAAATTTACAACTGAAGAAAGAAATAAGTATTTCCATGAGTTTTATTACATTACGGAAATGTTCGTGTTTCATGAACGAGTTTGTCAATTATAATATAAATTTGCAACTTTCATGAAAGTTTGTGTTTTCAGAGTTTTCCAATTATATCCGAGCTACTGCATTGCATTTTAAATTACGGAGTTTTATGAGCGAGTTTTTCAATAATAAAATTAATTTGATTTTTAAATTAAGTTTTTAAAAAATATTACATTTTTAATAACAATTTTTTTTTGTCAATTAATTTAACAAATAATATTAGTTTTTCAGTAATAATTTTACTTTTTCAGTGAATTTTCATTATTATTACAAAATTTATTGACTTTTTTATGATTTTTTTTTCAATATTTTTTAATTTTTCGATATTTCCCTAATTTTCAATAATATTTTTTTATTTGTCTTCTGTTTTCGTATATTTTGTTACCTTAATTTCTATTTAATTAGTTTTTAAAACTGCATAAAGAAAATTGTGTTTTCAGAGTTTTCCAATTATATCCGAGCTACCGCATTGCATTTTAAATTACGGAGTTTTATGAGCGAGTTTTTCAATAATAAAATTAATTTGATTTTTAAATTAAGTTTTTAAAAAATATTACATTTCTAATAACAATTTTTTGTTGTCAATTAATTTAACAAATAATATTAGTTTTTCAGTAATAATTTTACTTTCTCAGTGAATTTTCAATATTATTACAAAATTTATTGACTTTTTGATGTTTTCCCCAATTTTCAATAATATTTTTTGATTTGTCTTCTGTTTTCGTATATTTTGTTACCTAAATTTCTATTTAATTAGTTTTTAAAAACTGCATAAAGAAAATTAAGTTTTCTAATAAGTATGAATGTGTTATTTTGGTTGGGAGTTTATATAAAAAAAAGGGAAAATTCAGAACATGAAATTGCGTTGGTGAAAGAGAATGCCCGGCGCGTTCTTATGTAATGGGATGGAAGGTGAAATGGAGAAAGAGAGAATACAAAAGGAGGAAGAGAGAGAGAAAAAGAAGAGTTGGATAAAGTGTGCGTTCTCGGTGTATAATCGTGTCGAACAGTGTCCACGGTGCGTTAGCTAGTTAATTGCTTAATTAGGATTCTCTGCGTTTGCTCGAAAGACAGAGTAAGAGAAAAGTAGTGTAAAACAGGGCCGGAAAATTTATTTACCCTGGGATTACACAGGTGTCCCGAAGTGTTCGTAATTTGTAAGTGCACGAATATTATCAAACCAATGGTTTCGCAAAACCACACAATCAAAGTGGAAAACGTTCGTCGGTATTCGTAGGAAGATGAAGAAAAGTATCACGTCTGAATATAAAGCGGCTCATTACGCAATCGCTCTAGATGAACGCCTAATTGGGATTACGACTGTAAACGTGGGCGAATCATCCGTTACAACAATCAATCAATTTCTATTACAAAAAACCTTAATGAAAAATTGGAATTCGTTAAGAATTGTTACAATAATCTTCATGCAAAATGAATGCAAACAATAGCAGCGGCGCTGATTATGAATGCCAGCCGGGGCAATCTCGTGCTCGGTTATGTAACCTAGTGCACTCCGTTCCGCCGCAAAGTTTTGGTATGCAAAGGACACTGAATCCTTCCTTCGGACAAAACGATTCCTCGAGCTTGCATGTACACACATATACACACCCACTCATGCCGCGTTTCGATTCACAGGCCATCCGCAAAGATCAGACGGAATACCAAATCCGTCTATCATCCACGAGATCTCCGCAGACGGAATCCGGGGAAATGCCAACAATTTGTATATGAAGACTCGCCTACAACAGTTTTCAATCGAAAACTTCATACAAAACTTTTTCTATTTTATTTTCAATCGCATTTTTTTTTATAAAATTCTTGGCTTTAATTAACATTTCCACATCAATCATTATTTTACAAATTAAACAAAACATATTTTTTTAATATTCATATATAATAAACTAATTTTATTAGTAACAGTTGAATATTGAACTTTCATTTACAACTGAACAAAATGAATTTCAATAAAAATAATAATAATTAATAAACGGATTTTAATGTTTGTTGCTACAAATATAATTTACGTTCTAGCAAACTAAAACTCTCTCCTTCAAATCCCTTGTAGCCTTATTTAATGGAATATTAAACTAGTTAATATAATGAAGTAAAGAAGGTGTTTTGAAAGTAGTATTACCAAGAACATTTTGACAATTAAAATTCGATCAAGGAATCGTTTCCTGCTTTGTTTATCCAAATTTAAAAAAACATAATTCTAATGACCTATAACAATCTTATTATACTTTATGTATATTTTTGTATAATTCAAGGAAAATAAACTTTGAAAATTTTTACTTTGAGACATTAATTATCTAATAATAATTCATATAAATGTTTTTTTTTCCTAATACAAAATAGACAAATTTAAAAGCAAGAAATTGTTATGAAATTTTTATATTATATAAATATGTGGGTTGAATAATAATGATTAAGACTTTTGATCGTTTCCTGCTGCAAGTGCTGTGATCGAACTCGACATTTCTCATAAAAGGAAACTGTATAGTAAAACAATTGCGATGAAACAAGAGGAACAAGTCTCGGGGAAATAAGAAATTAGAAGAAATAAAGAAGGAGTAGAAAAAAAAATGGAAATGCTAAACAGTGATTACAATTCTCAAGTCTACTAAAGCGCAAAGGGGACCCTCGGGGGCCGCGGTTTATTCAGATAAGTGTCTAAAATGCTGACCGAGCAAATTGCGTCTTGCTTTAATAAAGCCATTCCCGCTTCTTGTTCCAATGTGTGTACGATCCTTCTTTTTTTTTGTTATTGTTGCCATTTATTTAGCATTAAACGTTGCGTGGAGCAATTGGATTCGAATCTATTACGAGTTTTGCTCTTTCGTTTAATCAAGAAAACCCAGCCTTGTTATAATCCATTCTTTGGTTATAAACGAAAGAGTCACTGACTTTTATCAAAATTAATATTAATTTATATTCTTGTTCCTTTTTCAAGTACAATAGAATTATTATATTTTAATATATATTGGATAAATAAAAATGAAGAATGGTCTTTCTGAAAGAGCTTCTTGAATTTTGCAGATGTTTTGTGTGGTCTGGGTGGATATTATTAATTGCGAGGAGCGCGACCGCACGAGAGACTTCAACGTGCGGTCGCGACACGAACCCGTCGAGATCTCGCCGGTTTTCAATTCTTCGTTGTTTTTTTTTGTTGCATTATTTCTTCTCTTTCGTCTGGTGAACTACAATAAATAATTCAAGCCGATGAAACCAGCAACAACAACAACAACAAAAAAACATTCGTTTGATATACAGAATGTCCCACGATCGCAACACCTCAATAAATCAAGAAAGGAGAAAACATTTTAATTTTACTGTATCAGTTTAATCTTCGTTTAAAGACTAATGAAAAGGAGAATTTGAATGAACAATGCACGTGTTTCATTCGAGTACAATCGATTACATTATTATATGAAAATGCGTTTCGTTTTATCAATTCGGATTTAGAAAAGTTTTGTACGCAATTTTTTGAACTGGATTAGGCCGAGAGTGCGAAGTGCGTTTCCAGGAAATCCTTGTTTTCCAATGTAATCGATATCGATGATATGTGTGAATTCGCTATAGTCGTATTGTTTCTTTATGCAACTTTATGCATGTGTTGATCCAAATGTGCTTGATTTATGGTGCATGAATGATTACGAAATGCGATTCTATGAAATCATTCTTGATTTGTATATAATATGTTTTATTTCTATATTGATTTTATAAGAAAGTTTTATAGTTTTTATTCTTAAAATTAAATTTTCATTTGTTTTGGATTTTGTATTATTTTTTTGATAAAAATATATGAAATAATATTGATTTTTATAGAATATTTTCGTAATCTTTCTTAAATTGAATTAGTGTATAATAATGTAATTATGTTTTTATGTCAAGTAATTTATAAAGGTAATAATGATACGAATGGTAATATTTCTTTTGTTTTTACAATCGATTCGCTTTGATTTGTTTTTAATCTAGACAATTTTTAGCTCCAGTTAAATACTGGACGAGACTAACAAACAATGAGCGTTTCTTTTCATTCTATGTAAATCGCTTCATTCTTTCGCGTTTGATGCACATACAAAGACACTCACATTATCCTCGCTAATTGAATGATTTATAGATTGAAATATCGAATTGTATGTTCCCGGAAAAGCTTTGTTGCAGGTGGAAAGAATGAAAGATCAATAATCTAATTGAATCCTCCCGCCGTAACAATGGAGGAGCAGGTAGATGACCGTTACGATTGTTCCACGTAATTAGCGCTAAAATTCTGCCTCCTCGCTCGCGTCTTCCGTTCATTATGTTCCTTTCATCTCTTTTCTAACTGGAAACAATTTGAATACTGCACCGCATCTCTCTTTATTGTTATTACATCTCCTCTTCAAATGTGCAGCAGCATTGGGGAGCCGTGTGGGCCGTTAAAGAGCGGAATAAATGTACCGTGTAATCGTACGAAAGAAGTAGTGTGTGCGTTATTGGAGGCAGTAAAAAATAATAGTGGTAGAGATAAGCCTTTTGCGGTTTCGTTGTCTGCCTTATCAATGGAAACGAGGCCAGAAAACTGGAGGATCTGGGCAAGAAAACTATAAATAGTGGATGTTCAGTTTTCTTCTTTTTTGCTCCTGTTGGGCGATGTTGCCGCAATTTGGATTAGGGCCAGGACATTCCTGCAATTACTGATCCACCTTATTCACTTTGCACTCAATTCGTTCGAAATAGATGTTTACATAAGACGCATTCTTTGATGGATCTCAAGCAAATATGCAACTGGAATTAATTTTCATATAAACTAAACACAAATATTTCTAATTGCCAATTAAATTTATGAAAAAAAACATATTAATTCTATAGCTCATATATTTCAAGATAATTATTTTGTTTATAATAAAATATTAGAATTTATATGTTATATTGAATACGTTTCCTGAAACTTTTGCTTTTACCTTGTGTAATATAAGCGCATCGGAATTCTCTCGTAACGCGCAGTCAATTATTATTAAGTTAATGCTGCGAAAAGACAACAACAAGTAGAAACACGATATTTTTTCACTTTTCCTTTTTGCGAATTGATGGATGCAGCCGTGTCTTTTGTTCGAGTCAAAAGTGTTGAAATGTGTGCAAAATTTATGCGCTGCGTATTTATACGTTTTTGTTGTTGAGAATTTCTTGTTGTTTTCGTTTGTATGTTGTTGTTTTTTTCGTAGCGTTTTGTTCGTTGCCGGGTTCGAAATAGCATTTAATTAGCTTTATAGTTTTCGTTTCCCTCGGAGCCGTCATGCATGATGCAAAACGTTGACTGTCAATTCATTTAATTGAGCAACAACGTCGAACGGTTGTTCGTGTTAGGCCGACGTCGTTTTCGCGTGACCACTGAAAGTATATTTCGTCGGATAAATGCAGACGTTACTTTCATATTCCGGCATTCTTCCAACAACAACAAACAACAAACATGCATCCTTTGATCCATTGTCTACACAACTTTTGGTTGAGATTTACTTCGTAGCTAAATTAACGAAAAATTGTAATTTAATTTCCATGCAACAACATCCACCTGCGTGTTTCGCTTTAATTGGGTTTGATTCTTAATTTTGAAAAGCCAACTATAAATCATGTCTTCTGCTCACGATGCAAATAATCCTTCCGTTTTGTATCGATACTCTTCGTACACGAAGGAGGTGGACACGCGATTGAATTAACCGTAATTGCGAAGAGTTCCTCTCCATATAGAAACTAGCCCTCGGTTCAATCTCTCTCCATTGATTCCAACCACTTCCATTGATTGAAAACCAGTTTTACCCTGGCTACAATCTCCTCTCTTCGGTGCTTAACATAAACCTCGAAAACTTTCAATTATAAATCTAAACTTTGTACTATAATTATTAAAGCTAAAACCAAAAAAACAAAGCGATAATTCAGGAAAATAAAAGCTAAAACTTAGGTTTTAATGAAATATTACAATTTTTCATAGTTAGATTATAGCTCATAATAAATCAATAATTAAGCTAAAACTATAAATAAATGTGAATGACAAAATAAGTTTTTCGAGTTTTATAGTTAAATTATTATATACTTAAATATGTAAATTTTAAAGGTTTACTAGCATTTTTTTTTTAATTATATAACTAAAACAAAATAATTGTATACGGTTATTATATAAAATTATCAGTAATATTACCTAAGTATTTCTATAATTTGCAAAACTTATGGGACTCTCAGAAGTTGCGAAAACCGAAGTATAGTCGGTATAGGTATAGGTAGTAGGCATATGATCTGCAGAGAGCCATAAATGCCGACTCTAGGAGTCACACTGTGATCTCTTTAATTGGATGGGAAAAAGGACGTTTTCGATATGTGGGTTGTTTTCGTTGGGTCTGCAGCAAATAAATAATACATTTTATGGTCGAGCGAAGGCTTTTCGATTCGGTTGCGCAAAAAGCAAAGAAAAGCACACGAACGTTCATAGTTCGCACAACAACGAACGTTTTCACATACAGACAGCATTCACACACTGCGTGCAGTCAGATTTTAATCGCGAGAAATTCATTCCGAGTCGCAATATAATTGTATAATTGATCGGTGAGTTTCAATTTACAAACGATTCATTTTATTCATTCACAATTATAAAAAAAAAATGAGACGTGAAAAAATAAATAATTGTATTCAATTATAATATGTAAAATGTAGAAGAAAAAAATGGAATTGGAATAGTAATAATAAATTATTGCATTAATTTATGTTGATTTATTATGAATAATTCGTAAATGTAAATCGCTCTTCGAATTCCATTTGGGAAGTTTCAATTTTCGAAACGCGAAAGGATTTATAATAGTAATGATAATGATAAGAGCGAGAGAGAAAAAAATATGTGCGTTGTTTATATAATATCAGAGTTAATTGATATTATTTAGTTTGCTCTTTCGAACGCGCGCGGTGTTTCCTTTGCAAAAGCATTCATTACCGCTAATTCATTCGCAAGGATAAAGAAAAGTCCTTTCTACAGCCGCCACAAAAGACGAGGATAAACGTTAAAATATATGTAGAATTGAATACGCTTCGAACTAGGAGAAAAGCAAATTAATATTTCATTCAGTTCGTTGGAGGCGATTCACGAACGATCGTGTCGCGAAATCAATTCAGATTTTAATAATAAAACGAGAGCACGTTGTGATAGAAATAATTATAAAAGAAAAGAAAAAACGTAATAGATGTGAGCGATGCAATTAGAAATTTGCATGAAGTTGATTTGCGTTGAACTTCTTCTATCGTCCATCTTCTAAAGCGCCCTCAAGGTAGATTGCATTTCGCTTCGTACACTTAATACTACTAGTACTACTATTTCTTTGTGGAAAACCTTAAAGTTCGAACCGGACAAATAATCGGATTTAATCCGGTATTTGAATACGGAATTATCGGTAATTAATAAGCCGCGGGTGCCGAGGCATTAGCACTTCCTCTTCAGATAGCGAGCAGAATGGCCGTTTTCCCGTGGATAGAGAGAAAGAAACTGTAATTTTCCACATTTATCTAATCTCGGGCGAACGAATGAGCGAACGGGCGTTTCGGAATTTGCAAACAACTAACCTGAACGTTTTTAGTGTTATTGTCAATCACTTTTGATGCTCCGTAAATCACGGCTGTAAAGGCCTCGGCGGGAGTTTCGTCCTCGAAACCGATCATAACTTTTCCCTTCTCTGTTTTAACTGATCTCTTTCATTACTGTGAACGTTCATTGTTGCTTGCAAAACGGCCGCAAAAAAAAAAAATGATGTGCTGGAATATATACTGGTCCCATTTGAATTCTAATAGAATAGTTTCTTGTTTAGGTTTAATTACGTACAAGGCATGCAAATCGTAGCCTTTAAACAATGTAAAAATTGTATTGGAACTTGCGGTTTTTAGCTATTGCAGTATAATAATAATAATATAATAAGTTCAGGTCTATGCATGAGCAATAAAATTGATTGGTTTGAATATGTAATCTTAAACATCTTTAAAACAAGCAAAACATTGTTATGTAAATTGAAGTTTAAATTAAATCTAATGCAACGTTTCGAATTATAAGAAAATATTGCTTTGTAAAGTTTAATTAACTTTAACAAGACTTGCAAATCAGTTTCATTCATAACCTTTAGCATCATTTATTTTTTGTAACTTCTGGCTTTTTGTTATTACTATTTGATTATTAAGTTCAATTCTTGTTAAAACTTTCAACGACTTGAATAGATTTGAAATTTTATGTGGAATATATTCAATAATTATGAATTTAAATATTAATTTCAGAAAATTTTACTTTTTTTTCATAAATATCAATGTATAAAAAATCTAAAGTTAATCACATAAAACAAGCATAAAATTACATAAATAAAAATAAAATTAAGTTTCTAGATTGCAATAATTGAAGTTTGCTTACTTTAATCAACTTTTAAATAATTTTAAATCCAATAACTAAATAAAAACAACAACAACAACAGTTTCATTCATAACCTTTCGCATCATTTTTTTTTGTAACTTATGGCTTTTTGTTATTACTATTTGATTATTAAGTTCAATTCTTGTTAAAACTTTCAACGACTTGAATAGATTTGAAATTTTATGTGTCACATAAAACAAGCATAAAATTACATAAATAAAAATAAAATTAAGTTTCTAGATTGCAATAATTGAAGTTTGCTTACTTTAATCGACTTTTAAATAATTTTAAATCCAATAACTAAATAAAAACAACAACAACGAGACGTGCAAATCAGTTTCATTCATAACCTTTAGCATCATTTATTTTTTGTAACTTCTGGCTTTTCGTTATTACTATTTGATTATAAGTTCAATTCATGTTAAAACTTTCAACGACTTGAATAGATTTGAAATTTTATGTGGAATATATTCAATAATTATGAATTTAATTATTAATTTCAGAAAATTTTACTTTTTTTTTCATAAATATCAATGTATAAAAAATCTAAAGTTAATCACATAAAACAAGCATAAAATTACATAAATAAAAATAAAATTAAGTTTCCAGATTGCAATAATTGAAGTTTGCTTACTTTAATCAATTTTTAAATAATTTTAAATCCAATAACTAAATAAAAATCGTAAAACATTGAAAATTTCAACCATATGGTTTAAAAAAAAACTCAATAAAAAAAGAAATAATGAAGCCATCATCGAGTTAACTGCAATGATACGCCATCCATTCTCGAAGTTCACTTATCCCCCTTATCTTACCACAAGGCTTTTACCTCTTAATGATTATATTTCTTGGTGGTCCGTATTCTCCTTGTTTCGTTTCTTTTCCTTCTCTTCTTTTTTATTTCATTCATTTTATTTTCCTTCCCTCCGTTCTGTTCACTTAACATATTTTTCCTTCCTCCATTTCAAACCCACAGATTAAAGAAGAATTGAAGAACCTGTTTCCTTCGAGCGCAACAGATTATCTCCTCTACTCCGCAGACCGACCGAAAACACACAATTACACCTCGTCTCGCATGAAATTCACAATAACGTGGGTGTCCCAAAAAAAAAAACAGACATAAAAGTAATACAAATAAAACATATTTCATTCAGATGAAAATAAAAGTGAGTGCTTTTTGCTCAATAAATTATTGATATTCTCACAAAAGTTTCCTTCTTAAGTACATAATTGTATTGACAAAGTTAAGAAAGGATTAAAGTTGTTAATATTATAATAATGAAGAAAAAAAGAAAATTTCTTTAATTATATAATATTGAAAATCAAGTAAATTTTAAATAGAATTGATTACATTGCAATATGAATCCACTTCCTGTCGTCTCAATTCGTTGCTTAACTATTGAAGAGGAAGAAATTATTGGTTTATATCTTAAAATGTGTTTTTTTTTTTCAAAAATTAAAAATTTGTTATCTTTTGTGATGATATTAATGTACAATTTCTAACATTTGTGTTTTTTTGGTTGTTTCAGGTAATTGATGGATATCTTCTGATCGGTGGTAATTCCGTGAGTAGTTAGCTGTGTTAATGCATATAGATAGATCAATTCGTCCGGAATCGCATACAAATTGGAATGCAACAATTTACGCCGCTCAAGCGATTAGACTTTTCCATGTAATTAGACCGATAAGAGCATTTTAATTATTGTCGTCAATCGGCATGTTCCCGCGAACACGCTTTTATCGTGGACTTATTTATAGTTTGTGTGAAGAGCGCAAAGCGAGAAGAGATGGAGGTTATCTCACGGGCCGAAGTCAATGGATCCCATTGTTGCGATTCACACTTTAATATTATCGAATGCAAAGCGATCGGGGGGGAAAATTCAATGAAATCGCGGCTTGCTTATTTCGTAACGCAAATATCGATGCGCTAAAACTGAATAATAATCGAGCGCTCGCGAGAAAGAGAGAGAGAGGCAGGAGATATGGTTCGTGTCAGAAGATTGCGGATAATGTAAGCTTAATAGTTGGAATCTCGTTTTATTTGAAGATGATTGAGCCACGTTTCTTTTTCTTTTCCTTCCTCCCATCTCGCTGTAATAAGTTTTTACTTAAGGTCTTTGGGAATCTCAGACCATTTGATGATGTCGCTTGGGAAAGACGAGGAGAGAAAGAGGCGAATGGTAATGATTAAACCAACAAAGTTGAAAAACAGAAGAAGAGGAAGAAAAAAGTGTATGTAATGTACGTCGGGTTCATTGGCGAGATCTCTTGTATATGTATATATATATATATATAGATTTGTATGTGTGTGCGTCTGTTGGTATGTATGTATGCACGGTGTACGTCTTGTGTTTCCTGGCTTAAGCACGTTTCGCTTGCGCTTTTACTACTCACGGCTATTTTGCTTTTGCGAGCTCGCATTATAATAAATTTGAATATTGAAAGCGCCCAGCCAGATAATTTCAACTTTGAAAATGAAAGCGACGGCCGTTTTATTTTCTTCCTTCCATCGCGTCCGCGAACACCAAAACGAGCACCGAAACGAAAAATAAAGCAATATAAAGAAGTGACCAACAGATTAATTAGTTTACTAACTACAAACGTTTTCATATATTTTCATCATCATAACTTTGTCCAATTATTTCAAATCGTTTAGCTTTTACAAATTTCAAGTAGATTTATAAATTTATAATCATTCAAATAGTTTTAATCTTTGAGTTCAAGTGTTGTCTTTGAAACTTTTCTTTATATTTATGTTCAATTATTTTTTTTATAAATTTCAAAATAATTATGTAATAAATTTAGTTCTTTTTGTCTAAAATTTTAAATTTTACTAATATTAACTTATAAAAGTTAAACAATTTCTCTCGTGAATTGATAAGAAGAAATAATAATAATATTATTATTATAATGTTAATGTAAATTTATGTTAAATTCATAATTATTTCGTTCGACGTAAATCAATGAATATTGTTTATTATTATAATATAGCTTTTATTACGGTAAAATAATGAAGGCTAAAATTAAATTTAATAAAAAAAAAGTAATAATAATCGGTGGGAAAGGAAACAGACAATAATAAGCAAATTCTATAGGAGTCTATAATTAAAATAAACTATGAATATTATATTATTATTAATTCTTAATGATTTTTTTCCTCTCGAAAGCAATAAATTCGAATTAAATCTAAATTAAATGATTGTGTTATAATTAAATTATAATTATTATTTCGTTCAATAAATTTTAATAGTGTTGTGATTTGATTTTCAGTGTTTTATTATAGTATTCAATAGAAATTTAATGAAAGTGAATTCACACGAAAGTATGTGAAGTCTTGAAAGCAAAAGTTAATTAAAATAAAATTTTATTGTGTGAAATTTATAGTTTATTTGTTATTTTTATAATAATTTTTGTTTAATGAATCATCAAAATAATCATCAACTTAAACTCAAATTTTCATAGATTAAACTGTAAATTTTGGTAATTTTGAAAATTAAACTATTTACAATAATTGGATAAAGTTATTAAAATGAAAACATTTATGTTTTCTAGGAATGTTTTTTTTATTAGTAAAGTTTTGTTTGTTGAAAGACAGAAAACAGGCGAGAACTGAAAAAAATAGAAAAATTCATAGATTATTATGAAAATATATCAATTTGTAATAAATTGATATTGAATTTCTAAAATTGTTAATGCGTTGATTGAAAAATACAGAAAACTAAGAGAGAAATGAAAGATCAACAATTGAGAAAATGTGGAGATCCTTGTGCAGTATGTGTTTTGCAATATGTTAAGTTTTTACTTTACCACCCGTTCGTTGCGTGCGACTTTGACGCCCCCGCGAATCGTGATGCCTCTAACCTTGTCAACGAAATGCAAAGTACTGCATTGAGAGAGCGAACGCGAATTAAATTACAAAAGGTGTTTACTTTTCATTCCCGTTTATTTATTTTCATTATTATCGTTTCGTTTCGTTCCTTTTTCTTCTTTTGCTGTCGGTTCTGCGCTTATTTTATTTGTTTATTGGTGCCATTGCATTCCTATCAACTTGAGCTCTTTTACTTGCTCTGTGCGTTCAATTAACGAAAATTTATTGCTCTCCTTGCTGCTGCCCAACATCGAGTGGATTGCTGTTGTTGTCCGCATTCACATCGACAATCACCTTGGATTCCTTCCTGCGTCCTTTTCCAATACCAACAGGATTTTAACTTTTGCTTGCTTGCTTTCAAGTATTAACGCATTTGAAATGATCCATCTGCAAAATTCATATTAATCTCGGCCAATTGAGGATCGGAAAAACGAGTGCGAATGGCAGGTTGGCATCCAATCAGCGGCAGATTAAAACTATGGGAAACTTTCTATTTGCATAATCTCGCGTTTGCCCATGGAACCAGGATCATAGTAGTAGTACTACTACTACTCACATACTCTGGGAATGATGACGGTGGATTCGTATGTTGCATTTTTTTTGGTTGTTGTTGCTGTAGTTATTGAGGAGAGCCTAGGATTTGCGTATTCAAATCCGCGGCAAGTCGGTCGATTTCTATTTAATCTAAATAAAGAGCAATCCGCGGCGACGATTAAAGAAGAGAGGCCACATCGCCGATATCGTACGAACCGGCATGGCTTGCCTTCATCATCATCATCCATCCATCCGGAGATCATCCATCGCGCACTTCGGGCTAAATATAGAAATCAGCTGACGGCTCACTCACGTCGAAGAGGTCAAAACGCCATCCACCACCGTTTTCTCCGCTTTAATTACCATTCCATCTTCATCTTCATGGCGCAACGCATCTACCAAAGAACAAGAATCAACAACAACAAACAAACAGACTTAAGAGAAAAAAGTTGGAAACTTTACAACATTTTTCACCTTCGACCTAGGAAGGAATTGGGTTTATGGGACTATTTTACTATACCACATTTTATCTAGAATAAACAAACCATTAAAATCTAAACTAAATTCATTTTGAAACCTAATCGTTGTTTAATATAAATATTAGTATTGTATTACATATAGATTTCATCAATTTAGAATTCAGTTTCAAAAAGATTATGAATTAGTTAAAAATATTTCTTTACTGCTCATCTTCAAAATTACTAAAAAAATACTATTTGGTAATAATTAGGAGAATTTTGAGACTAGATGATTTTCTATAGGATTGTTTGTTACATTAATTATTTAGAATTTAGACGTAATGAAGAAAAGTTATTTATAATCATTCAAATAGTTTTAATCTTTGAGTTAAAATTTTGTCTTTGGAACTTTTCTTTGTATTTAGGTTCAATTATTTTTTTATTAATTTCAAAATAATTATGTAATTAATGTAATTTATTAGACTAAATTTTGTTCTTTTTATCGAAAATTTTAAATTTTACTGATATTAACTTATAAAAGTTAAACAATTTCTCTCGTGAATTGATAAGAAGAAATAATAATAATAATATTATTATAATGTTAATGTAAATTTATGTTAAATTCATCAATGAATATTGTTTATAATTATAATATAGCTTACATTAATTATTTAGAATTTAGACGTAATGAAGAAAAGTTATTTTAGTCTTAATAATGTGTTTGTTACATAATAGCTATAAAAGAAACTATCTAAAGTTTGCGTAAATGTGTGCACGCTCTTTGCAGCAAATTATTTATTGTACATTGAATATCATAAAATGTTCATATTTATGGAGTAAAGTTTAAATAATTAATTATTATGAAATAAGAGAAGTAGAATTATGTAATTGATTTCTCTATTTTAATTGCCGTATTCAACGCGAAAGGAAAGACAATAAGTAAAGAAAAATGAATCTGGCACTCAATAAAATATGAGCATTGTTCACCTTCGACCTTGGAAAGAAATTGGGTTTATGGGACCGCTTTTGCTGCCATCCCAAAACAAATTGATGAGACTAACGTCTTGTATATTT
Organism: Nicrophorus vespilloides; assembly: GCF_001412225.1. Taxonomy (NCBI): domain Eukaryota; kingdom Metazoa; phylum Arthropoda; class Insecta; order Coleoptera; family Silphidae; genus Nicrophorus; species Nicrophorus vespilloides. The sequence continues at coordinate 39,508 of NW_017097310.1, forward strand.
TGATGGTTCTTAATAATAAGTAGCAGTCGATGATGTTTTTTTTTTATATTTTGGACCCACCCAAAATATAAAAAAAAAACATGATTAGATGATCTCGATAGAAAGTTACCGCTACTGTTGAGACTTTTTAATTGAAACGAGTAGCGCGAATTCGGGTTCTAATAATTCCGCAGTTTTATTGGAAGTCGACTGCGGCTGCTGCTGCCGGTAATCAAATTAGAAGTAAGACCAAGAGTCACGCGAAGCCCCGTTCCGTCGTCTTTAAATAAAGACCAGAAACTGGGACAATTACACGGTGAAAATAATGTCGTACTCGTCTCAAGCACAAACACATCGAGCATTAGTTACCGATTTCGTACTCTGCCTCGTTCCTCCTCCGCAAGTTGAGCTTCTGGTCTCTTCTCCTCTTCCTCCTCCTCCACGTCCATTTGGAACGTTTTCGAGCTGCATCCTACCTGCAGGATTTATCAAGCCCCATAGAGCTCTTAATAACCTGCGACTTGAATCGGAATAGAAACTGTTTTATGTTCCCGTTAACAATGGCTCTGCACCTAAAAAGGGAACCTTCGGCCTACTTCCAGACGCGTAAAGAAACCAACACAACGCGGATACACACGCTCGTCGAGCAGAAAGAAAGAAACGAAGAATGAACACAAAAAAAAAGAATAAACAAATTCATCTCAATAAACAAATTTGAATCATTGAAGAAATTTCTTTTTTTCCCCCGGGCTTTCCATTGTTCTCTTCCGATATAAAAAAAAAAACTTTATTTGGGGGTGATGCACCAAAAGACGTGAGAAATATACCCGAATCACATCGCTTTCAAATCATCATAGCCAATACGAATCGACAATGAAAAAACCATTAAATTTGACTTCTTGTGGCGTTTATTAATTACGGCGAGAGTGAAAGGTCATATTCGTAAACGTTTAAGGAATTATATTAGTCGTTTTTTTTTTGCATTTCGTTCTTATCCTTCTATAGTCCGGATTTATGGGTATTCTCAAATGGACTTTATTGGGATGGTTCTTCCTTCCACCTGCTTCTTCTCCGACCTCATTGTTCCTTAATTGATTTGCGCTCTCGATTACCGCCGAGATTTATGATCTCGCTTTAATAACAACAACAGCAAGGTATACACATACACACTCACACTCGACCGTGCTCTCCCAGAGACCGCTGTTATTAAGTTGTAATAATAAATGGAGAGCACTGCAAGTAATCTCACCACTTAACAAACGACGCGAAAGGAACTCGACCTCTCTTAATTATGCAATCCATCATTTCCCACTTGCTTCAAGTACTTCCAAAATTCCTACACATTTCACAAGTACTACTCAGCAAGTAACTAGTACAATTATATCGAGATATAGAATGTTATGATTACTTTGATAACATTTGTCGAAGACTTTATAACTAAGACAAATAGCAAATATGAAAGTTTTCTATTAATTATAGTAAATTCTTAAGAGATTTTGCAAGTTTTACTAAAACAAGTTAATTGCTATCTTTGCCACAATTAGTAAGTTACAACTTTATATTTTTAATAGAGTAAATACTTTTTATTAAAAAAATCCTTTATTATAGAACATCTACATAAAGATGTAATAGAAGTTGAAAGTTTGAAACTTAAGATATTTGCAAGTACTAAAACAAGTTAGTTGATATCTTTGCCACAGTTAGTAAGTTTATTTTAAAGACAAATGAAAATTTTTCATTCAATGTCAATAGTAACAAACTAAATACTTTGCCTTTTTTATAGAACATCTACATAAAGATGTAATAAAGGTTGAAAGTTTGAAACTTAAGATGTTTGCAAGTACATATGCAAGTTACTTGAAAAGCATTGCGTATTCATTAAATCTCTTTAAGATAAATCGAAACTGTTAACAGTACTTTGGAAGAAAGTAATATGACCTTTGTGGACTTTCATTGATAGGAAATTGAAGTGCAGCCAGCACCGAAAAAAATGTAATTGGCCCGGGCAGATTCCACTTTCACCGTTCATTCGTCTCGCATCTAGCCGACATCCCATTTCTTTTAATAATCATAATAATAATAATGCTATGTCTTTTCTTTTTTTCTTTCTTGCCGTTTGTTGTTGTCCGTTCGTTTCATTCTTTCCCATCGCGCGAAGTTCTCTTTCATTACGGTCGAAGTTTTATTACATTTTCATCGCCTCGAGTCCCGTTCGCAATTTAATTTTTGGATCCAATCAATTTCGAAATTCCGCCAACATATCTCGACCTGTTTAGGCTCTTTCCTACAACCACGCTTAACCCGAAAACGTGCACCGCTTTAAATCGCCGAAGACACTTTTATTTAGATTTAATTTATATTAATCTAGTGATTTAGGAAAATTGTAAATTGTATATATTATTTATTATGAAATTAATTTCTTGGTTTAATTACGATTTGTAAAGGTAACACTTATAAAACTAGAGCTGTAATTGTGTATAAAATGCATGAGAAACGGTGTTACTTTGAGAAACTTTCAAAATGTTAATGATTGTATTTCCTATTGATAAAATGCTGCGTTTTTAATGGTAGAATTTGTATAATTATCGTTCTTGATTATACAATAGTTGGAAAGGAGCGCATGCAAATCGAGCCTGGAAGCTGCTCGGATCATTTCAAATACGAACGATATTTTCGTTTCAATAGACAAATCCGCAAATCGCCGTAATTTATTCATCTCAATCTCAATTAATTGCGTAAAGTGCGCCGATTTGCACATTGCGGCGTTTCGTAACGCCTCTGCGCGTACAGCCAAAAAGAAAATCGTTTCGAATGGTGGAGGTGAAAAGTCTCTTTCATCTGGATGAAACTGTTGATTCTCTATTTTATACATGTATATGCATCATATAACTCGGCTCATCAGGCTTTTGTCCCTCGAAGCCTGCCGGATTCCATCGCCGCCTCCACCGATCGGGAAAAATCCGCCGGCGGCGCTGAATAATACACGCTGTAATGATCTGACATTACAACGGTAACAATCAGAAAGCATCGCAAATAATTACACATTTATTTTCCGCTGCAGCAGCATCAACAACAACGCAATTCCTCTACTATTCTGAAAAGAACAGCAACAATAACAATGATCTTGTGAAGCGGGCAAAATAAATGAAAGGATAAGAATAAGGTTTGTTAAAATAAGGCAAAGTGGAAATAAGGCGCTCGTAGGTAAATCGTTTAATATTATTTATTTATTTATTTATTGCTGCGGACAATAAAATACGCATTAAAACTGTCAAATGGGCAATATTTGAATTGTTTCAGGCTCTCTCATGTATGTAGAAAGTCGCGCGCGCCGAGTTTATGGCCTTTAATAAAATATTCCTCTTGTTCTTCTGGACTGGTTTTGTAGCAATACCCAAGAAGAAGAAAGAAACCAACAAAAAAAAAAAAAAAAGACGAGCGCATAACAAAATGTATGTAATAACATGGATATTTCGCTTTATGTTCCGAACTGTTTCATCTTTCCTGTCATAACGAGTCTGTTCTTTATTTTTTATTTTTTTTTTGGAACAGAATATGGAAATTTATACCGAAGAGATTTATTTGCGGTCTAATTTGAATACAGTTACAAAGATTTCAATTTTGTATTTTCTAATTTGTTTAAAGCATTACAAACATCATACGTAATCTTGTTATATAAGTTAACATGAATCTATTACTTTTTTAGTGTTTTATTGAGAATTGCAATAATTGAATTCCAACACATACGTTTTTTTTTTTCAGTAAAGAATTATAAAAGTAATTGAAATTTAGATTACAATTTTGAAAGATTGCTGAAGAATTCACTAATAGTTTTTTGAAATTGTGACTTTGAGTATTGGAAATCTTGCGGTAAGAGATGTATGTAATGAATGGAACTGTAGGCCAATTGGTTTCTCTCGGTGATCGAACGATTCCTCTCTTGCGTTTTCCAGCAGCAGCAGCAGCAGCAGCAGCAGCAGCAGCAGAAAACTGCAGTCTTCTCGTTCGTATTTCGGATGAATCGAGCGCTCCAGGTCTGCACATAAAGCAAACAGACCCATTCTAATTGGGGTTATTATAATGGTTTCATTTTGTGTTTGTGCCGGTTCGCGCGCTTTTCATTATTACACGGTTTACCTAAAGGGGCAATCGAAATTGCGATCAGCTCGCGAAAGAGGAACGCGAAACGGTCTGATCCGATGCATATAAAATAAATGTGTCTGCCATGTGCACTTTCTCCGACCGTATCCCATGGGAACGATAAATTACGAACAGAACACACATTCCTCTTCTCTCTATGTCTCTCACTCTTTTCGTGCATTTTTTTTTTGTTTGTTAATTTCTTCTACCTCTTTGTTGTTTATTCAATTCGCGCGGTGGTGGAGCAGGATAAGGAAGAGGAGTCGGAGAAGTGGTAAATAATTATGCAAACAAATAAACAAACAGGGATTTGTCTCTTTGATCGCGGCGTTTCCTGGAGGAGAGGAGAGGAGTGAAGAGTGGAGGGAAGAAAGGCTACCACCCTTTACCATCCGTTAATTAGCGTCGGCGACGAGAGGCTCCTTAACGAACGCCAAGAGAGCTTGTTTAAGTCGCAAACACGAGATAAAGCCTGCTTGCTTTGGAGATGCGTTTCAACAATTAACCGGAAGATGTTATTCACTTAACACGGGAGGACGAAGAGGACGGTTCAAAGCGGTGACTACGATCTCTTTCGACTGAAGAGGTGGAGGAGGCTATTGATCTCTTAGGTTCACACCAGTATAAATACAGATTTATATTACACCCAAAACAATCATAAATTTCAAGATTATTATAAAAATCATTGAAATTACACAACAAGTTAATTAGTAATATTTGTTATTATATGAAAACTATAAATAGAAAACATGCAAATTTACATATCAATTAAAACTCAAGTTTTATATAAGAAACTATTATTCACATTAATTGATTTGTTTTAATTAGAATACACTTATATATTTTTCTTGTCCTTATGTAAATGAATGAAATTTTCTTGAAATATTAACACATAATTGAAAGCTCTATATGTTATGTAAATATATATGGAAATTTGAAGTTGTAAATTGAAACATTATTTTGACAATTATTATTGAATATAGTCATGTTATTTTTGTAAAGACTATTCAATAATTTGAAGATGATTACGTTATTAATGCTTAAACTGAATATCATTATCTGTGTGACGTAACTTTCTAAATCTAAGGATTAAGATATGTTTTTTTTGTTGTTGTTGAAGATTAGATTCTTATTAGTATTAAATGATTTCGTTTGCGTGGGTTCTTCGTGACATAAATTGCTCTGAAATCGATACCCTTTAAAGAGTTGTGTGGTAATCTTGTTATCAGTGCTACAAAGGATCTTCAACCAGATCCAATTGTGAAACGTTATACCGGTCACGTTTCCATCTCGGTTTCGGCGTTTCTTCAAGGATTGAAGTTCTTCGGTGTGATTGATTCGAAGGTGTCGTGCTATTAAAACTGACCATGGCTAAAAAAATACTCTTGCGTTTGCGAGAGAAAAGGAGAACGCTATTCGCTATTGTTATATGGGAGAGAAAAGCCTTTTTGGTTTGTACGTGTATAGTCCCACCCGTTGAGCGATGAAGATGAAGAAGAAGAAGAAGAAGAAGAGAGAGCGAGATGGTAAAGGAGAGCCATCCTCGCCGCAGGTACGTGTTGTGTCGGCCCTGACCTTCCGTAAAGCGATACGTCAAGACAAGGGCCTTCGTCGTCGCGGTGGGTCGACACACTCAAAACCAACAACAAACACAATGTCCATACCATCATCCATAACTCACACACACGATGCCCAGAAGAATAAAAAAGAGTAAATATGAGGGGAAGAAAAGAAATGATTTACCACGAACCAATACGAAAAAACAGCTGCATGGAAGGATATCATCGCTCTCGAGATTTATCGGTATCAATTGCCATTTTGCTATTTGGTGTATGTAATGTTCTTTTCCCTTTCGGTCGATTCGTGTTACGTAAATGAAGGTTCTCTTTTGGACCCACCCACGCTCCGCTGTGCTCAGGTCAGTTTTCTTCCACTTGTCGCCGTGTCCGCCTCGTTCGTTCCTTCCCTTTTTTTTTCCTTTCTTTCTTTCAATCTTTCCTTCCTTCGGACTTCCACAATCTCGTACCGAGAGGAAGAATAACATTCTTCGGTCCGAGGGAAAGAATGACAATAAGAACTACAGTTTAGTGACCGCAATACCAGTCGAGATAACGAACCTGTCACAATAGCCGGGTGTATTAAAACGTAAGCTAATCTCACATTCTTTACAACAAAATCAACACAATTTATTGCATCTCAAATAAATAACGAAAAAAGAAACTATAAGTTTCATTTATATCTTCTATTTTTAATTTAGACAGCTATGATATAATTAACTAAAACATTTACATTTAAAACATGTAATCAATTTCTTATTGTATTTTATAATTTATTAATCATTTGTTAACATTTTAAAATATTAATTCATTCAAAATATTAGAATTTTATGAAAAACATTGTTGGTTTTTATTAAAAATCAATCCTTTTTTACGAATTTGTGTATAATTTGAAATAATTTCAATTTACTAATGAGTTTGAAAAAAAAAACTAATGTTTAGTTTGAAAGATTTTGAAGCAAATTACATTTTTCAAAAATTGAAGAAAATTTTGAAGATACAGATGAATATTAATTATTTATGTTTGTTTTAAGAAGGTTTTTTTTTATATTCTTATTTTAACAGAAGTTGAAGTAATTAAGAGAAAGTCATTAGGTTTTTAGTATTTTCAACACTTGCTTAAAATCCAATTACTAAACACTAATTAAATAACAAAATATGTGTCTCTTTCTTCTTGAAACAACATTTGTAATTCGAGATAGGCAAATATAAAGAGTTTTCGAGTGTCAATTTAGAGAAAGCTTTCAGGTTCGAATGAGAAACAATAACTAATTAGTGGATGTAAGTTAAAGCGCCTTTCATTTGCTTAATAACTTATTGTTTCGTTAATTAGTCGGACGGAGTAGAAGAGGAAATTAACTCTATTCTAGATTTTTAGAAACTACGAAAATGCGCGCAAAAATCGATCATAAAGAAAAGACAAAATTCTTATTTTTTTTTGTTGTTGTAATCCAAATGACTATTTTTGGATTCGATTCTGCGAGAAAGCGACGAATTTCTATCAAAAAACCTGGAGGCTATCCAATCTCGATGATGATGATGATGAAGAAGTAGAAGAAGAATAAAAACGCTCTTGGCTGAAACCGTAAAATTCCTCACTAATTTTTATTATTGTCGCGCGAGGGAATCATCCGCATCCCCGGAAGACACTTTCTTTCTCTTTTTCGTTCCTCATCTCTCGTCCAGCTGATAATTATCTAAGTGTGTTAATAATTCACAACTTGCACAACTTTACCTCTTTCTTCTCTCATTTAGTGGGCTAATTGGGGGGACCCAAAAAGACGGTAATCGCGTTAAGAACGAAAGTTCATTCTGCTTCGTCCTCTTCGTTTTTTTTTTTCACTTCTTTCCATTTCGTCTTCATCTTTCCGCCTTTCTTCCAATTACCCATATATTCATATACAAACACACGCAACTATACACATTTTTTTTTTGTAATGTTGCTCTTCGGAAAGTCTTGCATCTATCCACATGGATCTTATTTATTGCAGCACTCCAAACGCTGAACACCTTCGGAGCGTTGTCTCCGGAAATTTATACATGACGAGAATTGTAACGAGACGTGTTTTGGATCTCGGGTTACAAAGTGTAAATCTCGTAAAACGTACAGGGCTCGATCATAAAAAAAGATATAGATATATATATATATATAGACGTAAATTTTACTATCGTTTCGACGTACCGGTACGTCTTGGGTGGCGAGGAGACGTGTAATTTTAAAATGAAAGTTTCGTGTGGCTGTGCGGCACTTCATCTTCACTTCGTTTTTATTTTTTCCTATTTGTTAGTTTTTCTTTTGCACTTTTTCCTCATCCTCCCAAGAAGAAGGCAGGAAAACCTTAAAGTTCAGCATCATCGCAGCAAATTTATGCGACGATACGATCTTTCGTCGTTTCTTCACACCGCAAATTGCACTATGATCGAAGAGACACGAAACCTCTGTTGTTCCCACAAAAATTATCAACTCCAAAAATAATTTGATTTTGTTATAATATTTAAAATTGTTTTAATGTCATTAAATATATTATATTTTAATATATACCATTTCTATAAATTACTGAAAAGTAAACGGCTTTGCATGATGCGAAGAGGAAGGTGAACGCAGTAAAAATAATATGTGCCTACATACGTGTAGATTTTGCGTAATTGCTGTAATATGCAGACAGCAGCCAGTATTGCAGTTTGGATGCGGTTGAAAAAAGTTCATCTTCTGCAGAATGGCAGAATGTCTTCTCCGTTCCGAAAGTAGATCGGTATTTTCGAGCAGCATTTCCACATAGCTCCAATAACGTAATGGGATCGTAAATAAAATTAATATTTTATATTTCCCGTTAGGAAAATCGTCGTGCCAACAGTTTGTGCATGTGTATGTATGTGTGTATACATATATTTATAAGTGTATGTGTACGTAATCTCTTTTCTGTAATTTTATATTAGCCGCAGCGGAATTCACGCTATTTACTGATACCGATTGAGTGTGTGTGTGTATAATATATACACGATGCCGCATTTGAACCTAGAACGAGCAGTCTTCTAATCTCCTCTCCGACTGACATGAATTATATTAAATATATTAAAGTAAGCCGATTACATTTTAATTTTCGGATTTCTTTCCGAACGATGGGAGAACGAACTGTTGCTTGCTTGAGAGAGGAAAACGAGCGATTTATCCAACGGTTAATGCGAAACAACGTTCATCGATGGACTCGATGGAATATATACTATGTCTCGATCGCTGGTTTGTTTCCAATTCCTCCTTTTTTTTTTTCTTGTCGTTAAGTAAATGAGCAAAATGTAGTAAAGGATTATTCAAATATAATAGAAGACTCGTTACGCAACTTGTCAACTGAATGATTCATTGTGGGAATGTGAAGATCTTAAGATTTCTGAAGATAATTTTGATGAATGATCTTAAATAAGCGTTTTCCAAACTGTGAGGCACTAGTGGATTAGTCTAAGAGGAGGCGCGAATATTAGTAGCAGTGAGCAATTTTCCAAATATCTGCTAAAGTACATTCCTGTGCTCTTATCCATATTGCTGTAATACGCGTTCAAAGTTAAAAATTGAAATTAGAACGTTCGAAAAAGCAGTGTTT
>NW_017097310.1:48789-48970 GCF_001412225.1 Nicrophorus vespilloides
TGACAGCTGAATGTTTGGGGAATCCAGCAAGTATCGATATATTACTGTGGTTTTAGCCGTTTGGGTGTAATTCGTGTTCAAATTTGAAAAATTCTCAAAAAAGCAGTGTTTTTACATTTTATTGATTTTCTCGAAAATTATAACAGACAGTATGAAGCCAATAGATGCATATGAAAGCTGA